>NC_084747.1:50105067-50125067 GCF_033978785.1 Entelurus aequoreus | reverse complement strand
TATACAGATAACCAATCCTAGGTGTAGTTCTGTTAGGTACCAATCGTATATATGGAAACACTGGTATGTGTGCCTTTTATAGAATGTGTAGACGCATTTTTAAAGTATATATATATATATATAGAGATGTCCGATAATGGCTTTTTTTCCGATATTCCGTTATTGTCCAACTCTTAATTACCGATTCCGATATCAACCGATACCGATATATACAGTCTTGGAATTAAAAACATTATAATGCCTAATTTTGTTGTGATGCCCCGCTGGATGCATTAAACAATGTAACAAGGTTTTTCCAAAATAAATCAACTCAAATTATGGAAGAAAATGCCAACATGGCACTGCCATATTTATTATTGAAGTCACAAAGTGCATTATTTTTTTTAACATGCCTCAAAACAGCAGCTTGGAATTTGGGACATGCTCTCCCTGAGAGAGACTATGAGGAGGTTGAGGTGGGCGGGGTTGGGGGGAGCTGGGTTGGGGTAGTGGGGGTGTATATTGTAGCATCCCGGAGGAGTTAGTGCTGCAAGGGGTTCTGGGTATTTGTTCTGTTGTGTTTATGTTATGTTACGGTGCGGATGTTCTCCCGAAATGTGTTTGTCATTCTTGTTTGGTGTGGGTTCACAGTGTGGCGCATAATTGTAACAGTGTTAAAGTTGTTTATACGGACACCCTCAGTGTGACCTGTATGGCTGTTGAACAAGTATGCCTGGCATTCACTTGTGTGTGTGAAAAGCCGTAGATATTATGTGACTGGGCCGGCACGCAAAGGAAGTGCTTTTAAGGTTTATCTGCGCTCTGTACTTATCTCTACGTCCGTGTACACAGCGGCGTTTGAAAAGTCATACATTTTACTTTTTGAAACCGATACCGATCATTTCTGATATTACATTTTAAAGCATTTATCGGCCGATAATATCGGACCGCCGATATTATCGGACATCCCTGTATATATATATATATATATATATATATATATATATATATATATATATATATATATATATATATATATATATATACACATACCGGTATATATATATATATATATATATATATATATATATATATATATATATATATATATATATATATATATATATATATATATATATATATATGTATATATATATATATATATATATATTGATATATATATATATATATATATATATATATATATATATATATATATATATATATATATATATATATATATATATATATTGATATATATATATATATATATATATATATATATATATATATATATATATATATATATATATATATATATATCAATATATATATATATAAATATATATATATATATATATATTGATATATATATTTATTTAATAAATAAAAAAATTTATTAGATGCCTTTTACTGAATATGCACGAGAACTGTTTTTAATATTAAGTGATAATGCTTTTTATACTGTATTTTGTTTGTTTTATGTACTTTATGTGATTGTATGTCGACTTGGACGTTGGAGTCTGCAATAAAGCTTGATTGATTGGTTGATTGATTACAACCAATAGAGGGTTGTGCTTGATTCCATGACACAAGCCCCCCAATAATTCTCTTAAAGTGAACTAAGAGTCTGGTTTTGGTTGTGTCCACCAGTTGTCCAGCACATCAAGAGACACAACATCGTGCTCAAGAGGGAGCTGGGAGAAGGTGCCTTCGGAAAAGTCTTCCTTGCCGAATGCTACAACCTGTCACCTGACCAGGAGAAGATACTAGTGGCCGTCAAGGTAACGAGCTACTTTTTTTGATGGTAACACGCCACACAGCAACTGTGAAGGGCGGGTTTGCGTTGTCTTTTTGTTTATCATTCAGACCTGCCAGAACAGCCATTGTGTTGATTTACTGTGCGGAAATTGAAGAAATCTTCATCTCAAATTAATCTGTTTATTGAAAAGGACGGCTGGCACACAAATAAAGCCTGTAATGTTGTTATGTAAGGGAAAGTTATTGCATGCGGAACTGGATCCTTGAAATATGCCTGAATATTAAACAAGAAATACACCACAAAATGTTAGGTGTTATCTGGACAATTTAATCTATGCAAGGACAATCATGTTGTCTTTGTTGAACATGCATGGTTGTAGGTTAGTACGCTAGTATTAGTTATCATTTGTTCATCTCAATTGCAATAGTTAGCACGTTGAGCTATCAAGTCATTCAGGCACTGTAATTCCAGTCTATCCTGATACAGTACTGCTTACTTTTGATGTAAGCTCAGGGTTTCCCACACATTCATTTATTTGTTGCCTTATTTGTATTTGACTTTATTAAATGTATTTATATTAGAAACACAACATGTGTATATAACAAAGGGTGCAAAGTCTGCAGGCAGTAGGAAACACATGGTTAAGTGTAGGGAGTAAAACTGATGGCAGTCTAAAGTTCAAGATTTTTGGAGCTCTTTCTTCAGTGGATCAGATGTTTGATGAAGCTCTGTGTCTATCTACCACCACTACTGTTTTCTGTTTATTTGTTACTGTCTGTGGCAGGACACCTCTGCCTCTGTTTCACTTTATGTTGCTGGTAAATAATATGGTTGTAGTAGTAGGCTAAAGTTAAATTATTTAGTATGCACTAATTAAAGGGGCAGAGCTTTGAGACATTTTAGCTTTTATATTTTATAAGATATATTTTTTGTAAGAACCACAATTAATAAATATATTTCAGTGAATAACTTATTGTTCAAATCTGTATATAAATATGTACATAAAGTGTTGTAATTATATTGTAAAATGGATGGATGGATGGATGGATGGATGACGTTTAAAACAAAACTATTATTATTAATTAGTAAGTATACATTTTTTGAGCCTTTTTTAGAGAAAATCAAATCATTGTAGTAAATTATGCAAATTACCCGATGATGTCATGGTGACCACGCCCATAGCCACGCCCCCACCACCACAGGTATCTTGGCAGTTTATGGGAAACACTGAAGCTGCATCCTACAGAGGAGCTAGAGCTAATGTTTTATTTGCTTTTTTTTAGCTACATGCATGTGAAAAACTAGCCCACCCCATGGGGACTAAATTGTAAATGACATTTGTGGTGCCCCTATGGGTTGTGGTCAAAATGCTTTGGGAAAACATGTAGTGTAGATATCCTCAAAGTATTTATAGTCATTAGACAAGTGGTCAATCATGTTTAGTGAAAGTGTCACTATGGGCCTGATCTACTAGGATCCAAATAGCAACTACTAAATAGCATGCTCAAAGTATAAGATTGTGAGTACCACACTGCAAAAAGTCAGTGTTCAAAAACAATTAAAAAAACTACAAAAATGAGGGCTATTTTATTTGAACTAAGCAAAATTATCTGCCATTAGAACAAGAAAATTTGGCTTGTCAAGACTTTCCAAAACAAGTAAAATTAGCTAACCTCAATGAACCCAAAAATACCTTAAAATAAGTATATTCTCACTAATAGCATCTGTACTACTATATGAGTACGTATTTTCTATTGTTTCATTGAAAATAAAACAGCAAAAGTCCATTTAGCTGTCATCTGTTTTAATTATGAGACACAATTGTGTCAAAGTCATGATTTTTTTCATGCTTGAAATAAGAAATTATTACTTTAAAAAAGTAGTTTTATATATTATAGATATTCTAGTTTCAAGCATGTTTTACTCAATATAGGTCATCAAATCTCAGCAACAAGCTGTAATATCTTACTGAGATCATTTAGGACCAAAACACTTAAAACAAGTAAAACACTCTAACATAAAATCTTATGTATGGCCGTGCAAGTCCCGGGATGCCCAAAATGGCCATGACACACCCAGCCGAGTCCCACGGGGAGGGGGCAAAAGTCCCAAAAATGTTCAAAATACCTACCCAGGTTTGAGTCCCACAAGTCCCGCCGCCGGCCGGGATGCCCAAAATGTCCAATACGCGCCCAGCAAAGTCCCACGGCAAGGCGGGGAGAAAAGTGAGAGAAGTCGGTAAAATGTTCAAAAATCACACCCGGGTTCGAGTGCCACAAGTCTTGAGACTTGTGGCACTCCATGTGGGACTCGAACCTGGGTAGGTATTTTGAACAATTTTGGGACTTTTGCCGACTTTTCTAACTTTTATCCCCCATCCCCGTGGGACTCGGATAGGTGTGTTATGGACATTTTGGGCATCCCGGGACTTGCGTGGCCGGCGGCGGGACTTGTGGGGACTAGAACATGGGTAGGTATTTTGAACATTTTTGGGGACTTTTTTTTTTGGACATTTTTACATCCCGGGACTTGTGCGGCCGGCGGCGGGACTCGTGGGACTGGAACCCTGGGAGGTATTTTGGACAAAATTGGGACTTTTGACCATTTTGGCCGCCTTTTCCCCTTTTCTTCCCCACCTTCCTGTGCACCATTGCTGGGTGTGTTTTGGACATTTGGACATAAATAGTTTCAAGCATGTTTTACTCAATATAGGTCATCAAATCTCAGCAACAAGCTGTAATATCTTACTGAGATCATTTAGGACCAAAACCCTTAAAACAAGTAAAACACTAACATAAAATCTGCTTAGTGAGAAGAATGATCTTATCAGACAGAAAATAAGCAAATATCACCCTTATTTGAGATATTTAATCTTACTTAGATTTCAGTTTTTGCAGTGTAGGGCCTTTTATTAATATCTCGATATCTTTAGGCCATGTCACGATACACGATATATATCTCGATATTTTGCCTTAGCCTAGAATGAACACTTGATGCATATACACTACCGTTCAAAAGTTTGGGGTCACATTGAAATGTCCTTATTTTTGAAGGAAAAGCACTGTACTTTTCAATGAAGATAATTTTAAAATAGTCTTAACTTTAAAGAAATACACTCTATACATTGCTAATGTGGTAAATGACTATTCTAGCTGCAAATGTCTGGTTTTTGGTGCAATATCTACATAGGTGTATAGAGGCCCATTTCCAGCAACTATCACTCCAGTGTTCTAATGGTACAATGTGTTTGCTCATTGGCTCAGAAGGCTAATTGATGATTAGAAAACCTTTGTGCAATCATGTTCACACATCTGAAAACAGTTTAGCTCGTTACAGAAGCTACAAAACTGACCTTCCTTTGAGCAGATTGAGTTTCTGGAGCATCACATTTGCGGGGTCAATTAAACGCTCAAAATGGCCAGAAAAAGAGAACTTTCATCTGAAACTCGACAGTCTATTCTTGTTCTTAGAAATGAAGGCTATTCCACAAAATTGTTTGGGTGACCCCAAACTTTTGAACGGTAGTGTAATCACAGCAGTATGATGATTCTATGTGTCTACATTAAAACATTCTTGTTCATACGTCATTAATATATGCTTATTTTAAACTTTCATGCAGAGAGGGAAATCACAACTAAGTCAATTGACCAAAAGTGTATTTATGAAACAGTTATTAAAGGCCTACTGAAAGCCACTACTACCAACCACGCAGTCTGATAGTTTATATATCAATGATGAAATCTTAACATTGAAACACATGCCAATACGGCCGGGTTAACTTATAAAGTGACATTTTAAAATTCCCGCCACACTTCCGGTTGAAAAACTCCTTTGGATATGATTTATGCGCGTGACGTCACAAAAGCAACGGAAGTGGTTGGACCCCATCGGACCCGATAGAAAAGCCTCTTGTTTTCTTCGACAAAATTCCGCATTATTCTGGACATCTGTGTTGGTGAATCTTTTGCAATTTGTTTAATGAACAATGGAGACTGCAAAGAAGAACGTTGTAGGTGGGATCGATCGGTGTCTTAGCGGCTAAGTACAATACTGTAATATATGTGATATTTGCATTAGTGTACTGTGTCTTTAAGGGTTTGGGGAACGCGCATGCGCGAGTGAGTTGGCGGAGAACTTGAGTGTGTGTGAGCGTGAGTTTTGGCTAACAGCAGCTCGTGTGTGTGTGTGCGTTACTTTTTGAACTACAACCAGTTACCGCTTTTTAATAAAGCGATTGAGCAGCGCTTCCTCGTCTGTTTGACTCCTTCTCCACTGCGGGGCATTACAATACTTACAGCAACACAACAAGGACTACTTACTACGCCTAGCCGATGCTTGCCGCTATAAACCCACGGATGAAGTCCTTCGTCGTGCCGTTGATCGCTGGAATGCAGGTGAGCACGGCTGTTGATGGGTTTCTATCTTCATTTGAGAACGATGCTACGCGCTAGCTCAGTAGCTAAGTGTGTCACCGATGTATTGTCTTGGAGATAAGTCACTTTAAATGTCCATTTCGCGTGCTCGACTCTCATTTTCAAGAGGATATAGTATCCGAGGTGGTTTAAAATACAAATCCGTGATTCACAATAGAAAAAGGAGAGAGTACATAGTTCTGTGAGGTCTGGTTGCTAAGTTAGCTTCAATGGCGTCGTTAGCACAGCATTGTTAACCTTCGCCAGCCTGGAAATCATTAACCGTGTATTTACATGTCCACGGTTTAATAGTATTGTTGATTTTCTATCTATCCTTCCAGTCAGAGGTTTATTTATTTTGTTTCTATCTTCATTTGAGAACGATGCTATCGCGCTAGCTCAGTAGCTAAGTGTGTCACCGATGTATTGTCTTGGAGATGAAAGTCACTTTAAATGTCCATTTCGCGTGCTCGACTCTCATTTTCAAGAGGATATAGTATCCGAGGTGGTTTAAAATACAAATCCGTGATCCACAGTATAAAAAGGAGAGTGTGGAATCCAATGAGCCAGCTTGTACCTAACTTACGGTCAGAGCGAAAAAAGATACGTCCATCACTGCCTCTCAAGTCGTTCACTGTAACGTTCCTCATCTACGAATCTTTCATCCTCGCTCAAATTAATGGGGTAATCATCACTTTCTCGGTCCGAATCTCTCTCGCTCCATTGTAAACAATGGGGAATTGTGAGGAATACTAGCTCCTGTGACGTCACGCTACTTCCGGTACAGGCAAGGCTTTTTTTTATCAGCGAGCAAAAGTTGCGAACTTTATCGTCGATTTTCTCTACTAAATCCTTTCAGCAAAAATATGGCAATATCGCGAAATGATCAAGTATGACACATAGAATGGATCTGCTATTCCCGTTTAAATAAAAAAAAAATCATTTCAGTAGGCCTTTAAGCAGTGGCACAAACATTCATGTCATTTCCAAAACAGAAAGTGCAAGATTGTCAGAGACATTTTAAAACAAGCTATGAGTGCACTTTTCATTAATTATGAACAAACTTTGATTAATCGCGATAGACATTGTAATAGTTTGACATCCCTAGTTTTAATATATGCAAACCTTTGGTAGATCAGGCCCTACGTGGTGTATTTGTTGGAAGGATAATAGCACAGGCACCACAATAGTGCTGCATGTTGTGACACATTTTTACCCTTTTGTATGCGGCGTTTCCAGGGTTGAAGAGTTACGGTATCTTCCACCAACAAATGCAATTATTCCGCTTGGACTCTGTTCAGCCTCCACCTCACGTACAGTATTTTATCGTTTGCCAATTTTTCTCAAGCAATCCATCAAATTAGACCCGAACCACAGACTTCCGAGTCAAGTTGAACCTCCCTGGAAATCCTATTTATCCGTTCATCCGTCTCTCCATCAAGGATGCTTCGTGCAGCGGGTCGGCGGTGAAACCCAATCTGATTGGGAAAAGTCTTCTCATTAACAATACATGACCTGTAAGAGACCCCCCACATCCTCCACTTCCTTTGCTTCACCTGCACTACTCCACCCATGTGGCAACTCTCATCTTCACACTAATACACACATTGTCGCATGTGTATATTTATTAAAGCATCTCATTTTTGATGGATGTTGGATATTGGATGTCATGCCAATGTGGCTGATGTTATTGTCAGGCGCCATCAATCTGTATTGAAAAATACATTTCTAAAACTGCTGGCTCACTAATGTGGATTAATCATTAAATAATTAGAGCCAGTCCATTGATTTGACTTTTTTTTCTTCAATTAGTTAATGTACCATGTATTATCCTTCCTACCCTCTATGCTGGAATGCCATGAGTCACCGTTTCTCTCTAGGGTTCTTCCTACTACTCCTCCTCCCTTTTTTTTTTTTTGCTGCATCAACCCTCTGATTCCTGAACATTATGGGATGCCGGGAAGAAACTGACCAAAAATAATAAACAGAAAAAATAGTTAATCAAGAACGCTTTTATTTTGTGAAAGAGACGTTTAACCAAACATGTACACTCTGCTTATTTGACAGTTGTAAGCAGAGGTGGGTAGAGTAGCCAGAAATTGTACTCAAGTAAGAGTACTGTTACTTTAGAGATGTATTACTCAAGTAAAAGTAAGGAGTAGTCACCCAAATATTTACTTGAGTAAAAGTAAAAAGTATGTTGTGAAAAAACTACTCAAGTACTGAGTAACTGATGAGTAACCTGTTCGTTTAATGATGACGAGCAAAAATTAATGCACAAAAACATAAAAATAGCAATGAGCAAATTCAGAGTCAGGGATATCTCTTAAGCAACTAAAACAATAATATATATTAAATAATAATACATTAACATAAAATAAATTAAGGCAAATTGAGAGCCACAATAACTTAACAGCACCATAGGCTCAGTAAACAGAGATTACAAAGGAAAATAACAAGTTAGCCTTTACGCAAACCATAAACTGATAGGTGTGGGCTGCACCTGGGAACACACTGTGCACTTCTGATGGGTGTTTCTACGCATGCGTGTGTGTGTGTGTGTGTGTGTGTCTTTGTCTGTCTCTCTATGAGGCTGCAGTGCGTTAATAAATGTCCCCACACAATGTACACTTGACAGCCAAAATATCTACTAACGTTACTTACCGTGATGTGCTTCCTCAAATTTGACGTTGAGTTCATGTAAGTTTAAGCTTGTTTCCGCTGAAACTTTATGTGCAGTTAATCATGTGACCGCCTGGTTCCGTTTGATTGGTGAAACGGAGTCAAAGGTCACCAGTGACTGTATTTGATTGGTGAAACGCTGGCATGCGATAGATCCTACTTTGAAGGTCTGTCCGACAAACCAAAACAAAACAAAGCGTGCATTAACAGATCGATAAAAATCAGTAGCGAGTAGCAAGCTGAATGTAGATAAATAGAGCGGAGTAAAAGTAGCGTTTCTTCTCTATAAATATACTCAAGTAAAAGTAAAAGTAAGTTGCATTAAAACTACTCTTAGAAGTACAATTTATCCCAAAAGTTACTCAAGTAGATGTAACGGAGTAAATGTAGCGCGTTACTACCCACCTCTGGTTGTAAGACTAATTGTATGAAATTTAAACAGGAATTACATGATTAATTATTTTAAATAATCCATATGAGTGGCTGGATAGGACAAAAAAATCCATATTGCAAAGTGTATAAAATAGGAGACTTTGCATTAATGCCTAAGAACCTAATACCAAATTAAAAAAAAACATGGCCTATTTTGTGTTTTCCTATAGAAGATGATGACAAAAATGGACAGAAAAATATACAAAATATAAAATGCGTTATATTTATAGGTAAAATAAATTATATTAATTATATTTTTTATATAGCGCTTTTCTCTAGTGACTCGAAGCACTTTACATTGTGAAACCCAATATCTAAGTTACATTTTTAAACCAGTGTGGTGGCACTGGGAGCAGGTGGGTAAAGTGTCTTGCCCAAGGACACAATGGCAGTGACTAGGTTGGCAGAAGCGGGGATCGAACCTGGAACCCTCAAGTTGCTGGCACAGCCACTCTACCAACCAGGCTATCCCGCCCCCATATATCAAGTGTTTGAAATCATTTAATCCGATGACAGTGGGGAAAGAATGTCCTACTGTCTTTTTTTTTAATCACAGATTTATGTGAGGGACTGTTTTGGGACATAAAGGTAAAAAGTAAAACTTAATTTCAAATGGTTCTCAACGATTAAGTCTTGAACCAAATCCAAATATACTATATGTATACATAAATTGTATAGTCTTCAGTGATTTACTGTATTTTTAAAGTACACAAATCAAAGTGACTCTTTGCAACTTGCTCAAAGTTCAAACATTTTAAACCCAAAATTGGTACTGTAAAGCGATTAAATTGTGATTAATTAATTAAAACATGACACCATTCTACTTCTTATGTGTTCTGATTTTGAATATAATGTGTGTGTATATATATATATATATATAATATATATATATATATATATATATATATATATATATATATATATATATATATATATATATATATATATCACTATTTATTTTAAATATGATGTACACATCATTGTACATGTAATATCACTATATTGATTCACAGATGTGTCATAATAGGTTAATGTGGGTCAAAAGACTTTCTCCATGGCTCGTAATAGAGTAACGCGCATTACTCTAAAAAAAAAAAAGAAATAATTCTACGCTAAAATCAGGACAACATTCAAACTTTCACAAAACATAAACAAACATTTTGACATGTCTTTAACTTTATTATGACTATTTTACACTCTTTGTTGGATATAAGTCATCCTATTCCCACTATTCCATGGCTACATCTGAAGAGTTCAGACGCAAAAAAGGGTATGTCCATTTTCCTTGTTTTGAGTAAATCAATGTTTTTTTGTGGAGCTTTTCATTTTAAAACATTCTTGGATCGATACCTATCTTTTGAAAGGCAAACTTGCCGATCACAGATCGATATACTTGAAATATAGGAATATAAATCGATTTATCGATATACTAATGTATCGATCAATTGTTATACTCTTTATTTTATTTATATTTTAAAATCTATAGATTAAAATAAACTGCCAGTTTAGTCGCCTATAATTTTGCGTGAAATTTACAGCTTTTTTTTAAATTTTTTTACATCATATTACTTTAAATGAACAAATGTTACCACTGTTTTGTTTACGTAAAAATTCAGATAACTGAGTGGCCAATTGTCCACTGTAAAATCTATGGTTGTTGTTTGTTGGAAGTATCATTGTAAATGGATAAAACGGTGCCACAGTTACAGTAAAATTCTAACGATTGAGCAGCCAGTTTTTTACCGTAAAATCTGCGGTTGTTTTTATGGTGAATTACTATAAATTAAGGTAAATTTCTGGCGCCTGATCTGCCAGTTTTTTTTATCCTAAAATATATGGTTGTTGTTTTTATTATGTACAATTTGATGGGTAACGTGCTTTGAAATAATAATTAAGATATTTGAGTATTTATTTTTATTTTAACAAACCATTTTTGGAGTGTATGATAATATAACATTAGTTACAATATAAATTGTAGAATTTAGAAGATATGCAATTGCATGCCGTAAATGTTTTTTTTTCTGTCAAAACAGAAAGAACAATTACATAGTAAGAAAGATAAAGTACTTTTATTGATGCATATTATTGCCAGGTTTTTGTGAGCTATATAAAATTATGTGGCCGGCCAGTTTGACCTCTGTGGTCAAGAAAGAGGCCAGTTGTGACGAATATACCACATTCTTTTTTTCGATTAGAGAAAATACTACATTTGTGGTATTTGTTGTTGTTGCATGCTAATTGGCTTTTTAACCACATTCAAGAAGGTCAATTTAAGCAGAAATAAGGACATTTCTTATGCTCTATGACTCCGCTGAGGTCGGTTTGTTTCTGAATATTATCCCACAACAAAGAGTACTGTAAATTTGTGTTTTTATTCATGGAGGTTAATAAATAGTCAAGCTTTACACCAACCAGTCGCCACATGAGAGGTGACCAGACTGGTCCACAAAATGATTATACATTGCTTAAAAAGGTGAGCTGAGGTTTCCATGGTAACAACAGAGAATCACTTGTTCATACTACAGCCCATGTGCCATCAATGGGAATTTGAAGTTGGCAGTTTAGGGTACAGTAACTACATATGGTGACTTTAAAATCCAGACAATAATAATGCATATAATACAATTAGCATTTCCGCCTTACCAAAAGTCCATAGATTTCTTATTTCCATTACTGTCGGCGGTAAATAGTAATCTAACGCGTTATTTTTTATATTCAGTAAGTCAGTTACCGTTACTACATGATGCGTTACTGCGTTATTTTACGTTATTTTTTATATAGTATCGGCTAGAAACTGAGAAGATCTGAGTGTGTTTTATTGGAGCGCTGTGGAAGAGGCGACAAGGAAGAGGCGCGCTGTCTGTGTGTATGTGTGTGTGTGTGTGGGAGGGAGCGTGTGTGTGTTTACTAACAAGACATGGCAAAGCCCGAAGCAGAGTTTCTTAACATGGAGATATTCTCACTACTTTTCTTTTGTCGACCACAAAGAAAAGAACATATTAGTTAAATGTAAGTTGTGTCTTGGATCAAAGATCCTATCCTAGCAATTCAAATCTGCTGAAACAGCTACAAGAGCAACATGCTTCGACGAAGCTAGTAAAGAGAGACACACTTCACCTCCTAAGCAACAGCGGCTGGATTTTAACGAGGCACTGCGCACTGAAGGTACACACACTCTGTCAATTTTCTTATATACTGTTGCTCTTTCATTCTAGACTTCTAGAGTGTTTGATTATCACATCACTCTAAATGTATAGACTATAAAGTTCACAAACATAAAGAGGGATGCTAGTGGGCCAGGCCAATCTTTCCTTATCTCTAAACTAAAACTGGGGAAATGTGTAGAGTGTTCTGGGCTTCAGACATGATTTTATTTCAGAATTCCTTGAGAGAAAAAAACGCCTGGTTAGGCTTTGTGTATGTAGTGTGTGCCTTCCTTGGTTTACAGCTATGTTGTTATTATGCTGTTTGTTACTTATGTATGTTATGTTGCAGTTATTTAAAATAATTGTGTCAATTTTTTCTGGCCTGAAACAAATTGGCCCTTTGAAACATATCTTTGTCCTTGTGTGTTGTATGTAGACCACATTGCTTAGCAGAGTTCAGTGATGCAAATGCATGTCAAGTTGATCAACAGATAGTATTATTCTCCAGTGCAATAACAGTACTGAAATGAAGGCTAAAAGGGCATTAAAGGGGGCCTTAAAAAAAATAAAAAAAATAAATATATATATATATATATATATATATATATATATATATATATATATATATATATATATATATATATATATATATATATATATATATATAAGTAGGGATGATGCTCGAAACCGGTTTTCCCGGTTGTTCGATAAGAAAAGAACCGAGTCCTTGGACTCGAATCCCTTTTTGAGAACCGGTACCCGTTATCGAGCCCACTATAGTAATGAAAAAGAGTTGGTTCTTTATTTGAATCCCTGAGAACGAATCCCTTCCCACAGGAAATGCCCTGTGAGACGCAATGTTATGCCCATTTGATTGTAAACTCTTACTGACAACTTGTGGCGATATAAAAATACTACGCGTCATTAGTTTGGGCACTTCCGGGTTGGCGAGTCAGTTCAGTTCATGAGACAATTGAGAAGTAGACAAGTTGTGTTAGCCCTTACAAGCCTTAGAAAAGATAAGTCTGTAAGTAAACTGTTTAACTTGTTTATACAACTCAATATTAAGGTGGAAAGTGTTTCAATTTGATAGTAAGATGTCTATTGAAAATAGTGAGGGCAGAACAGGCAATATGCAATTATTGCCAGGCTTCGCTCTCATGTAAGGGAAGAAGAATTGTTGATTGATGACTGTGGTTTTCGTAGTGTCATAGTGTGTGTAGTTAGTATGTTCCAATAGCAGCAGAAGTGCACTTTTTGGAGAGCTGTATTATTTTCAGTTTTGTGCCCAAGGAACTGATTTTATTTAACACTATATTATTATTTATACACCTATAGTGATCACAGAGACAGGTTGTTTTTGTGTTACTGTATATATTTGATTTTCTGAAAAATCCCACTTAATATACTTTGGGTAACAACAGTCAATATATATGTATATATATATTTTTTTAGGGAGGTAACAGTCAATATTTATTTATTTCATTTTATTTTTTTCTTATAAAATAAAAGTGAGCTTTTGTTAAACCAAATATTGTGTTTTTTTCCATATACAACAACCTATCTGGAACCGATAAGAGAATCGATAAGGAATCAGTTCGATAAGAGGATTGGATAATGGGCTCCAACTCGATAATTTCTTATCAAACATCATCCCTATATATAAGTAACTAAATAATTACTTTTCACAGTAGTTTTCACTGAGTTACTTTTGAAATTAAGTAACTAGTAACTGTAAATAGTTACTGGTTTTCCGTAACTAACCCAACACTGCTTATTTGTGATGCATTCCCCTTCATAATCCCAACACGTGCACATCTGCCGCTGCTAATGAATTGGCCATAATTACCTCATACTGTACTCTATCATGTACGCTACAATTACAGAAGCATGTTCATCCCATTACAATAACACAACAGAGTGGAATAGCCCCGGCTTAAGGGTCCGCTATCAATCAGCCGCTCGCCCGTAACACCGAGGCGAGTTTGACTGGTGCTGTATTATTACACCCAGGTGCCATTGATCACAGGCACACTTGTAACACACAAATATGCATGTGCTTCCCCTGTTGTTGCTCGTCAATCATGAACACTTTCTATAATGCTTCCCTTTCAACGCGCAGAAATGTGAGTCACTCGTTCCCCGCAGCCTCGGGATGTTGATTGCTTTTTATGCGTTCTGGGACTTGAATGCAGCACGAGCGGATGACTTGCTGTATACAGCACTGAGCACGCAGGCGACGATGCGTTCAGGGACACATTCACACTCTGCCGCTGTCACCTTGCATTGTTTACTTCTGTACCTTTGTACACATCATTGTCTGCTATTTCACTTTTTCATGCGGAAGACCACCATGCTTACTCGGATGGAAATATGCTTTTCATAAAATCTCCCATTGTGTCCCGCGTTTTCCCTTTAACGGCCTCGTGGCTCCGGCCTCGGAGGACCGACACGCCGTAGAAATAAACAAACACATGGCGAACGCGGTTTCCCGCTATTTAATAAATCATGTTTTACACGTTCATGAATGTTTTATGCGCTAAACACAAACACATTAGCAGGCTCCGAGTTGTTGCGGTGAAGGTTTCTCACTTCCTCCATCATGAAACTTAATCTCTGTTTTGTTATTAATTAAGAATCCAGTGTGGACCTTCTGGGACGGCGGTCAACCTCATAGTTGCGGATTTCAAAACAATTTCCCCCATAGGAAATAACCAAAATAGAAGAAAAAAAACAGTGGCCATCATAAAATCATTATTAACTGAACAGGCAATTGTTTAAAAGTCCCATTTTGTAGTATTTTTTTTACAATTTTAAGAGGTCTCAGAGGCACCACAATAGCGAATTGAAAGGATGCCGGCCTTGGTGCTGGGATTTAGACAGTTTATAAGGGCTTTTGGAAAACTCTACTGGGAACAATGCATTGTGTGTGTCTGTAGCTTTAATGCTAATGAGCTGTGTTTGTCTGAGAGAGTGTGTGCACTATTGCAGGGTTTACCCGACATGCAACTTTAAAAATGAGTGGGGGTTTTTTTTACAGGAAAGCAAATTTAAATAATGTATTGTATGAATGGATATACCGTATTTTTCGGAGTATAAGTCGCACCGGCCGAAAATGCATAATAAAGAAGGGAAAAAACATATATAAGTCGCACTGGAGTATAAGTCGCATTTTTGGGGGAAATTTATTTGATAAAACCCAACACCAAGAATAGACATTTGAAAGGCAATTTAAAATAAATAAAGAATAGTGAACAACAGGCTGAATAAGTGTATGTTATATGAGGCATAAATAACCAACTGAGAACATGCCTGGTATGTTAACGTAACATATTATGGTAAGAGTCATTCAAATAACTATAACATATAGAACATGCTATACGTTTACCAAACAATCTGTCACTCCTAATCACTAAATCCCATGAAATCTTATACGTCTCTTACGTGAATGAGCTAAATAATATTATTTGATATTTTACGGTAATGTGTTAATAATTTCACACATAAGTCGCTCCTGAGTATAAGTCGCACCCCCGCCCAAACTATGAAAAAAACTGCGACTTATAGTCCGAAAAATACGGTATTCTCTATTAGGGGTGCACGAAAAAATCGATTCACATCCAAAATGCCATTCTTGTTCATCCTGGTTCTAAATCGATAAAAAATTTTCCAAAATTGATTTTGAAAAATAGAAATCTTTTTCTTTTTAATAAGAATCAGTTTTAAAAATATGTTTTCAGGCAATCTCACTGCAACCAGAGGGAGCTTTTTTAACCTTTAACCAGTTTTTAAAAAACTTCATCATAATTATTTTACCAAATAATACATTGCGAGATTCGGTTTTGATTCGAGAATTGTGTTGAATCGTGAATCGATTTTGAATCGAATCGTCACCCGGGGACTCAGAATCTGATTGCCAAAGAATTCCCACCCCTAATGTATATAGTCTGTTATTTAAGCGCTATTGGCTATAATTAAAGTTAAAGTTAAAGTACCACTGACTTTTTCACCACACTAGGTGTGGTGAAATTAACCTCTGCATTTGACCCATCCCCTTGTTCCACCCCCTGGGAGGTGAGGGGAGCAGTGAGCAGCAGCGGTGGCCGCGCTCAGGAATAATTTTGGTGATTAAACCCCCAATTCCAGCACTTGATGCTGAGTGCCAAGCAGGGCCATTTTTATAGTCTTTGGTATGACTCGGCCGGGGTTTGAACTCACAACCTACCTGTGGAGGTCTTGCTTCTCCGGGTTCTTCGGACCACCAATCATCGACATGCCAGGCTCTTCCAGGTTTACAAAAGTGTTTTATTTTACAATAAAACATGCAAAGTCTTTTGGGTGTTTTTCAGCAGTTTTCTTTCTACCAAGTGAGCACATGAATGGTTTCTCTCCAGTGTCATCTGTCTCGCTCGCGCTCGGCTTCGCTCTCCACCATCAACAACAACCCTCTCCTCCTTACCGGCTGCTGCCTTTAACAGAGCGACAGGTGATTAGATAAACGCGACCAGCTTTTTTTTATATAAATAAACATTGATTGATTGATAAAATAGATTGAACCAACTTACTTTGAGGTTATCTCAACTAATCTTTTCAAGTTCATCTTACATCAGACTGAATGTCAACTCCTGTTTTGAAGTGTAATATACGGGACACCATGAATTGATTCAACGTAACTCAGTCAAAGCAACAAAATGACCTGAACGAGTCAAGTTGAGTTAACAAATGTATTTTTTACGGTGTAGTTTCCTGTGTATTTTTGTTTCCTGTCCAGCGCTCTTATATTTGTTTCCATTTCCTGTTTGCCTCCATTTGAAACCACTTCTCCTTTGGTCTGAAGGCTTGCTCCCTAACCTGTCCCTGGTTGCCAATCAGGAAGCCTTTTAAGCCAGCCTCGTCAAGTAGAACGGGGCTGGACCATTGTTTTGCATTGTACCTTAAGGCACTGCATAGGCTTTTCTATACATTCTGTTCCTGGTTGCTTTTTTCGTACACTTCCCTTATACCAGGGTTCGGCAACCCAAAATGTTGAAAGAGCCATATTAGACCAAAAATACAAAAAACAAATCTGTTGTCATGATCTGTGGTCTGGATCATGTTTTTCATGCCACAGTTTCATGCTCTGTTCATGCCACAGTTTCATGTTTGTTTCTTGCTATGCCATAGCTTATGCTAGTTGTTTACTTTAGCTCCAAGTGCGATCAGCCTTGTTTTCCGTTTTTTTGTACCTTTTTGAGAGAAGGTAATTAAATACACTACCGTTCAAAAGTTTGGGGTCACCCAAACAATTTTGTGGAATAGCCTTCATTTCTAAGAACAAGAATAGACTGTCGAGTTTCAGATGAAAGTTCTCTTTTTCTGGCCATTTTGAGCGTTTAATTGACCCCACAAATGTGATGCTCCAGAAACTCAATCTGCTCAAAGGAAGGTCAGTTTTGTAGCTTCTGTAACGAGCTAAACTGTTTTCAGATGTGTGAACATGATTGCACAAGGGTTTTCTAATCATCAATTAGCCTTCTGAGCCAATGAGCAAACACATTGTACCATTAGAACACTGGAGTGATAGTTGCTGGAAATGGGCCTCTATACACCTATGTAGATATTGCACCAAAAACCAGACATTTGCAGCTAGAATATTTATTTACCACATTAGCAATGTATAGAGTGTATTTCTTTAAAGTTAAGACTAGTTTAAAGTTATCTTCATTGAAAAGTACAGTGCTTTTCCTTCAAAAATAAGGACATTTCAATGTGACCCCAAACTTTTGAACGGTAGTGTATGTTCTTACCTTCACGCCTTGTCCGGAATAGTCCGATTGCTTCCCGGGAGAACAAACCTCGCAGTAAGCTGCGACCCCCCCGTCTTGACAGAAAAAGATACAAAAAAACGGAAAACAAGGCTGATCGCACTTGGAGTTAAAGTAAACAACTAGCATAAGCTATGGCATAGCAAGAAACAAACATGAAACTGTGGCATGAACAGAGCATGAAACTGTGGCATGAAAAGAGCAATGACGCCAGGACGACTAACTGGCAAAGACAGGCTTAAATAATAGTCTCTTGATTAGAGCAAGTGCGTGTCCCGAACACATGAGGCAGGTGAAACTAATCAGTCGCCATGGAAACTATAACAAACAAGGATGTACAAAAACAGGAACTCATGGAGTCTTAAAACTAACAGAAAATAACAACAACATGATCCAGACCACAGATCATGACATTTGTCTGGAGCCGCAAAAAATGAAAAGCCGTATATAAGTGTTATAATGAAGGCAACACATGACGTAAGTGTCTGTATTAGCTATAATAGCCTACTATCAAAATGACTATGTGTCATAGGCTGAAGCAAATCTTTGTTGACAGAAATTTTTAAATGTAATATTCATTCTACACATTTTTACAACATTAGAAACCATTAGTAAATCAGAGGCTACTCAGAAGGTGAGATAACTCCTGGAAATTACTGTTTTTTAATGGCCCAAGGTATAGATGTGTTTGTCCAAGTTAAGGCTGTCTTCTTTTAATATATTTATTACAATCTTTGGCAAGCTAGGTAATGTTGCTGTGGTCTGGAACAACATGGCATACACAAACAACTATCAGAAATGCAGCCAATATAACATACAGATCATGTGTAATGAGACATGCAAAACTAAATTATATACAAAGAGGATAAAAGTGAAGGATATTATATGAGCTCAAATATACCTACAAAAGAGGCATAATGATGCAATATGTACATACAGCTAGCCTAAATAGCATGTTAGCATGGATTAGCTCACAGTCATGCACTGACCAAATATGCCTGATTAGCACTCAGCTGAAACAACACGACTGTACATTAAAGGAGCACATAGCTCAGAGCTGATGCAACCAGCTGCCACTTCAGAGGTGCTATGTCTACATGTACCTACAAAAGTAAAACACAACGAAAAACCAAAAAAAGCAATTATAATATGGGTTTATTCAATCGTAATAGGACAAAAAGCAGTCACCCTACGTTGAAGCAACGCCCATATTTCCCATGTATGCTCAATATTACATTTCCAACTGTGCACTACTGTAATAATCTCCATCGTCACGATGGATTACGTTACAGCCCATAATGTTAATGACTCATGATACGCGATTGGCTGAAAACAGGGGGGTGCGGGGGTTATGGTCCGTCTCATTTTCTGGCCACTCAGCGTTTGTGGCTGCCGGGAGGTCATCGGGTCATTTCCTTCCTCCTCTCCCCGTGAGCTTTTTTAGCAACGTGTCCTTGTGCTTTCAACCTATATTTGTAATTGGAGCCTCTGTTGGCTTCTGCGCGAGGTGGAACGCATATCTGTGGCATTTACAGTAGGAGGACCATCTATTATTCATGTAGGACAAAAGCAATTGCATATATGTTGTACTGTTCAGATGTATACACAGATAGCTCCGTATCACTTTCTTTCATTTCCGATCGTCCACTTGCAGTCTTTAGCGTATTGTTGCTCTGTCACTTACGTTGTATGACTACCATGACGGATTTCCTCCTTGATGGATAGGAGTCGAAAGGATGCTGGGAATGTAATCAACATAAACACTGTTGTGTGCGTGGAAGTG
>NC_084747.1:50075067-50100067 GCF_033978785.1 Entelurus aequoreus | reverse complement strand
AACTGCTTGGTGGGTGAGAACCTGCTGGTGAAGATTGGGGACTTTGGCATGTCCAGGGACGTCTACAGCACGGACTACTACAGGGTAGGTGTACGTGTCCAACTCTTTCTTTTTTGAGGCTTCTTCTTGTCCACTTCCAACATCCCCTCCTGTTGCATGAACCCCTTACCTGCATTGATGTCCCTCTAGAGCACACCTGGGCAAATTGGCCGCATGCGGCCCGTTAAGCTTTTCAATCTGGCCCGCCGTACATTCCCAAATATTTAGGGACCGAATGTCCCTTTGGGACAGAGGACCCTATTGTATTTTGTACGTTTTATTCTTTCTTTCTTTATTATTATACCGCCGTGTCTTTCAGCCGTAATTTGACCCCCTTAACATGCTTCAAAACTCACCATATTTGACACACACATCAGGACTGGCGAAAATTGCAAACTAAAAAAAAAAAAAAAAAACTCAAAATTGCGCTCTGGCGCCCCCTAGGAAGAAAACACAGACAAAACTGCCTATAACTTCCAGTAGGAATATCGGAGAGACATGAAACAAAAACCTCTATGTAGGTCTCACTTAGACCTACATTTCATTCACTGACATCCTTCAGCAAAAATTAACAGGAAGTTTGCAATTCCCCCTTCAAAACAAAAGTTTTGTAAAAACAGTCACTTTTGCCTCTTTGAGCTATAATTTGACCCCCTTAACATGCTTCAAAACTCACCAAACTGGACACACACATCAGGACTGGCAAAAATTGCAATCTAATAAAAAAACCCAACCCCAAAACTCAAAATTGCGCTCTAGCGCCCCCTAGGAAGAAAACACAGACAAAACTGCTCCTAGGACGAAAACACAGTCAAAACTGCCTGTAACTTCCAATAGGAATGTCGTAGAGACATGAAACAAAAACCTCTATGTAGTCAACAGGAAGTTTGCAATTCCCCCTTGAAAACAAATGGTTTGTAAAAACAGTTACTTATGCCTCTTTGAGCTATAATTTGACCCCCTTAACATGCTTCAAAACTCACCACACTGGACACACACATCAGGACTGGCAAAAATTGCGATCTAACAAAAAAACCCAACCTCAAAACTCAAAATTGCGCTCTAGCGCCCCATAGGAAGAAAACACAGACAAAACTGCCTGTAACTTCCAGTAGGAATGTCGTAGAGAGATGAAACAAAAACCTCTATGTAGTCAACAGGAAGTTTGCAATTCCCCCTTCAAAACAAAATTTTTGTAAAAACAGTCACTTTTGCCTATTTGAGCTATAATTTGACCCCCTTAACATACTTCAAAACTCACCAAACTGGACACACACATCAGGACTGGCAAAAATTGCGATCTAATTAAAAAAACCCAACCCCAAAACTCAAAATTGCGCTCTAACGCCCCCTAGGAAGAAAACACAGACAAAACTGCTCCTAAGAAGAAAACGCAGACAAAACTGCCTGTAACTTCCAGTAGGAATGTCGTAGAGACATGAAACAAAAACCTCTATGTAGTCAACAGGAAGTTTGCAATTCCCCCTTCAAAACAAAAGTTTTGTAAAAACAGTCACTTTTGCCTCTTTGAGCTATAATTTGACCCCCTTAACATGCTTCAAAACTCACCAAACAGGACACACACATCAGGACTGGCAAAAATTGCAATCTAATAAAAAAAACCAACCCCAAAACTCAAAATTGCGCTCTAGCGCCCCATAGGAAGAAAACACAGACAAAACTGCTCCTAGGAAGAAAACAGACAAAACTGCCTGTAACTTCCAGTAGGAATGTCGTAGAGACATGAAACAAAAACCTCTATGTAGTCAACAGGAAGTTTGCAATTCCCCCTTCAAAACAAAAGTTTTGTAAAAACCGGTCACCTTTTTTCAAACATTATCTCCTCTGAGCGCGTTTGTCATGTCAGCTTCAAACTAGCACAGGAGAGAGATTGAACCCTTCTGATTAAAAGTTGACGAAAGAGTTTTATTTACTGCTCCGGTTTGGATTTTATGTGCCGTCAAAGTCGGTCCCGTCCATCGCTGCTTGCAGCTTTAATTTTTTTTTAGATCTTTAAGATGGAAACTGTAGCTGCCATTATGATGTGCAGTGATGTTTTCAAATTACTGTAAGTCTCGAACTATACAAAGTATTTCAATGGTTGGTGTAAGCTTCGTCTACTTACAGTCTTACAGATTCACGCTGGAAGCCAGTTGCGCAGTTGACGGGGTTTTTAATATGTTTTCACAGTTCTCCAATAGATACTTTTGTGTTGACTTTTCAGTCGCTCCAATCCTCCTTCTCCTCCGCTCACTGTTAAAGACAACAGATGATTAGATTAACACGTACCACCTGTGCAATCTAATCCTCTGCCAGCTGTGTCTCGCCGTCAACACATGCCAATGCCCCCGTCTGATGGCGCTCTGTTTTCAGCACCATGGACAGAGGCGGTGACCTTTACTCCTGCAAGCGCGCTGATCACACTCCCTTTCCACAGTTGGAATCTGCGCTTTTGCATTATATGCTAGTTACTATGGCAATCGAAGTCACAGCAGCTAAGAGGAACCAAGCAGTGCGGGCGGGGAGCGTTTCCAAAGAGTGTTTCCAGAGCGGCCAGCCTTAAATGCGGGTGTCAGGGACAGACGCGGAAGGAGATTTTGACAACAAAGTTCTAAAGCTTAGTAATATATCAGATTTTAGGTGGGGGATTTTTTAATCTTCGCGTCCATATTTGGCTGTTTGGTTGCATTTTTGTTGCGTTCCGCTTGATATGTCGATGGAGAGGGAGTGTGGCGTTCATATGTTGTCAATATTCAATGTTTTATCGTTCATAGTTAATATTGTAAATCCCACATTCTTTATTTTCATGTCAATTCTCATTTAGTAAAAATGTAATTCCATTCCGTTTTTAAGGCGGTGTGTCATAACGTTTTTAGCATTCAATTGTGAGATTTTTTGTTTGTGTTCCTAAAAATCAGAAAAACCGGCCCCCAGACACATTCTTTTCTCAAAATTTGGCCCCCCGAGTCCAAATAAGTGCCCAGGCCTGCTCTAGAGATACAGTCTATTAAAAAGCTTCTCTGAATGCGGTTAAGGGAGGTACTCTGTATATTCATAAAACAATATTTACTGTTTTTACCTTTTACAATTTTGTTCTGCACTGTTGCATCATACTTAGAACAGTTTCTATTTGCTCAGGTTCCGCTCTAATAAATAAATTGTGATTGGATTTACAGACTCCACCATGCAGATTAATAACTACACTCTGTTTTCTTCTCTATTATTTAACTATATGGTTGTTGTGCCCTGTGATTGACTGCCGACTGATTCAGGGTGGACCTGCCTTTACCCCAAAATCAGATGGGAAAATAAAACAAAGCAGCAACAGTAAAAAAAAAAAAAAAAAGTATAGCCAATATGTTGTCTTAAAGGCCTACTGAAATGATTTTTTTTTATTTAAACGGGAATAGCAGATCCATTCTATGTGTCATACTTGATCATTTCGCGATATTGCCATATTTTTGCTGAAAGGATTTAGTAGAGAAAATCGACGATAAAGTTCGCAACTTTTGCTCGCTGATAAAAAAAAGCCTTGCCTGTACCGGAAGTAGCGTGACGTCACAGGAGCTAGTATTCCTCACAATTCCCCGTTGTTTACAATGGAGCGAGATAGATTCGGACCGAGAAAGTGATGATTACCCCATTAATTTGAGCGAGGATGAAAGATTCGTAGATGAGGAACGTTACAGTGAATGACTTGAGAGGCAGCGATGGACGTATCTTTTTTCGTTCTGACCGTAACTTAGGTACAAGCTGGCTCATTGGATTCCACACTCTCCTTTTTCTATTGTAGATCACAGATTTGTATTTTAAACCACCTCGGATACTATATCCTCTTGAAAATGAGAGTCGAGAACGCGAAATGGACATTCAGTGCCTTTTATCTCCACGACAATACATCGGCAAAATGCTTTAGCTACGAGCTAACGTGATAGCATCTTGCTTTAACTGCATATAGAAACAAAATAAATAAACCCCTGACTGGAAGTATAGATAGAAAATCAACAATACTATTAAACCGTGGACATGTAAATACACGGTTAATGCTTTACAGGCTGGTGAAGGTTAACAATGCTGTGCTAACGACGCCATTGAAGCTATAGCAACCGGACTGCACAGAGCTATGCTAAAAACATTAGCTCTCCACAAAAGCCAGCCAGCCCTCATTTGCTCATCAACACCCGTGCTCACCTGCGTTCCAGCGATCGGCAGAAGGACGAAGGACTTCACCCGATGCGTTTGGCGGCCCGGAGACGTAGGAAGTCAAGGTGAAGTCGGCGGCTAGCGCGGCTAGCGAGGCTAGCGCGGCTAGCGCGGCTAGCGCGGCTAGCGCGGCTAGCGCTCCAACAAAGTCCTCCTGGTTGTGTTGCTGTAGTCCGCTGCTAATACACTGATCCCACCTACAACTGTCTTCTTTGCAGCCTTCATTGTTCATTAAAAAAATTGCAAAAGATGTCCAGAATACTGTGGAATTATGAAATGAAAACAGAGCTTTTTGTATAGGATTCTACGGGGTACCATAACTTCCGTTACTCGGACTTTGTCACGCGCATACGTCATCATACCGCGATGTTTCAGCCGGATATTTCCCAGGAATTTTAAAATGTCACTTTATAAGTTAACCCGGCCGTATTGGCATGTGTTGCAATGTTAAGATTTCATCATTGATATATAAACTATCAGACTGCGTGGTCGGTAGTAGTGGCTTTCAGTAGGCCTTTAATTTGACATAAATGACATTGTGAAACACTCTGTAGAATACATGTAATACAGATATCCTCAATGTTTTAAAGTTATTCGACAAAACAATAAGGGCCATTAGTTAAGTCCAGCCCATGCCCCTGCAAAGTTGTGTTGCTTGATGATGGCCATGTTTTTCAACCAATCTTGCTGAGGCCCTGTCTATATTAAGCTGGATAACTCCTTAAACAAATAACTATTTAGCCTAAACCTCTTGTCAGCCATAGTTTAAGGTTCCCCTCCTTGGGAATTTTTTTACACGGGTAAGTGCGCCGTCTATTTCTTGAATCTCCGGCTCTTAGCTCTGTGTGGACTCACTGATCGTTTATAAACTGAGTTCGTAGAGGAAATGACGTCAGAAACAACGCGCCTACAGCCAGCTTCATAACAACCGTTTCCACTCAGAGGTGAACGCTAGAAAGATGGAGGCGAATCATCCAGACATGCCCGCGTTTCTCCTTCTTCTACATGTGCAGGCGCTTGTAGAAATCACACATCAATACCTTTAGAGAAGGATACGCGCGATTGCAGCTACTTGGGATACACCACATATCAGACGGCAACATGGCAATGTTGAGCCACGGTTTTTGGATAAGGCCTGGAGGAACGGCAGCCTGGTGGGATATGTTTGTCACCGAGTGTGTTGTGCCAGAGGAATGGCAAGAGTACTTTCAAAATTTGATTCACCTTAGCGAAAAACTTTCATTCATTCATTCAGTCACTCATTTATTCAGTCACTCATTCATTCAGTCACTCATTCATTCACTCCTTTATTCATTCAGTCAGTCACTCATTCATTCAGTCATTCATTCAGTTATTCATTCATTCACTCATTCATTCATTCGGTCATTCAGCCATTCATTCAGTCTTTTTTTCATTCAATCATCATTTATTCAGTGACTCATTCATTGATTGAGTCTTTTTTCACTCATTCATTCAGTCATTCATTCAGTTAATCACTCATTAATTCATTCAGTCAGTCATTTATAAACTCATTCATTGACTCATTCATAATCCAGTCGTGAAATTTCCTCGCTCCTAAATATTCCAAAGTCAACTGTTGGCTTTATTATGAGAAAAAGTGTGAAATTTGGTGGAGGAGGAATTATGGTGTGGGGTGGTTTTTCAGAAGTTGGGCTTGGCCCCTTAGTTCCAGTGAAAGGAACTTTGAATGCTCCAGGATACCAAAACATTTTGGACAATTCCATGCTCCCAACCTTGTGGGAACAGTTTGAAGCAGGCCCTTTTCCTCTTCCAACATGACTGTGCACCAGTGCACAAAGCAAGGTCCATAAAGACATGGATGACAGAGTCTGGTGTGGATGAACTTGACTGGCCTGCACAGAGTCCTGACCTGAACCCGATAGAACACCTTTGGGCTGAATTAGAACGGAGACTGAGAGACAGGCTTTTCTCCACCATCATCAGTGTGTGACCTCACCAATGGGCTTTTGGAAGAATGGCGGACAATTCCTATAAACACACTCCGCAACCTTGTGGACGGCCTTCCCAGAAGAGTTGAAGCTGTAATAGCTGGAAAAAGGTGGACCGACATCATATTGAACCCTATGGGTAAGGAATGGGATGGCACTTCAAGTTCATATGTGAGTCAAGGCAGGTGGCCAAATACTTTTGGTAATATAGTGTATATTGATATATGAATCACGGTTAAAGGCCTACTGAAATGCGATTTTCTTATTTAAACGGGGATAGCAGGTGCATTCTATGTGTCATACTTGATCATTTCGCGATTTAGCCATATTTTTGCTGAAAGGATTTAGTAGAGAACATCGACGATAAAGTTTGCAACTTTTGGTCGCTGATAAAAAAGCCTTGCCTGTACCGGAAGTAGCGTGACGTCACAGGTTGTGGAGCGTCTCACATCTGCGCATTGTTTACAATCATGGCCAGCAGCAGCGAGAGCGATTCGGACCGAGAAAACGACGATTTCCCCATTAATTTGAGCGAGGATGAAAGATTCATGGATGAGGAAAGTGAGAGTGAAGGACTTGAGGGCAGTGGAAGCGATTCAGATAGGGAAGATGCTGTGAGAGGCGGGTGGGACCTGATATTCAGCTGGGAATTACTAAAACAGTAAATAAACACAAGACATATATATACTCTTTTAGCCACAACACATCCAGGCTTATATTTAATATGCAACAAATTAATCCCGCATAACAAACACCTCCCCCCTCCCGTCCATATAACCCACCAATACAACTCAAACACCCGCACAACACACTCAATCCCTAAGCCCAAAGTACCGTTCACCTCCGCAAAGTTCATACAGCACATACAGTATATTTCCCCAAAGTTACGTACGTGACGTGCACATAGCGGCACACACGTACGGGCAAGCGATCAAATGTTTGGAAGCCGCAGCTGCGTACTCACGGTAGCGCGTATCCAACTCAAAGTCCTCCTGGTAAGAGTCTCTGTTGTCCCATCTCCACAAGCATGCGTATCCAACTCAAAGTCCTCCTGGTAAGAGTCTATGTTGTCCCAGTTCTCCACAGGCCAATGGTAAAGCTTGACTGTCATCGTTCGGGAATGTAAACAATGAAACACCGGCTACGACGTAGCCGCTACGTGTTTGTGTTGCTGCAGCCGCCCGCTAATACACCGCTTCCCACCTACAGCTTTCTTCTTTGCTATCTCCATTGTTCATTAAACAAATTGCAAAAGATTCACCAACACAGATGTCCAGAATACTGTGGAATTTTGCGATGAAAACAGACGACTTAATAGCTGGCCACAATGCTGTCCCAAAATGTCCGCTACAATCCGTGACGTCACGCGTAAACGTCATCATACCGAGACGTTTTCAGCAGGATATTTCGCGGGAAATTTAAAATTGCACTTTACTAATCTAACCCGGCCGTATTGACATGTGTTGCAATGTTAAGATTTCATCATTGATATATAAACTATCAGACTGTGTGGTCGGTAGTAGTGGGTTTCAGTAAAATGAATTATTTTTATTTAAACGGGAATAGCAGATCCATTCTATGTGTCATACTTGATCATTTCGTGATATTGCCATATTTTTGCTAAAAGGATTTAGTAGAGAAACTTTTGCTCTCTGATAAAAAAAAGCCTTGCCTGTACCGGAAGTAGCGTGACGTCACAGGAGCTAGTATTCCTCACAATTCCCCATTGTTTACAATGGAGCGAGAGATTCGGAGCGACAAAGCGACGATTACCCCATTAATTTGAGCGAGGATGAAAGATTCGTAGATGAGGAACGTTACAGTGAATGACTAGAGAGGCAGTGATGGACGTATCTTTTTTCGCTCTGACCGTAACTTAGGTACAAGCTGGCTCATTGGATTCCACACTCTCCTTTTTCTATTGTGGATCACGGATTTGTATTTTAAACCACCTCGGATACTATATCCTCTTGAAAATGAGAGTCGAGCACGCGAAATGGACATTTAAAGTGACTTTTATCTCCACGACAATACATCGGTGACACACTTAGCTACTGAGCTAACGTGATAGCATCGTTCTCAAATGAAGATAGAAACAAAAGAAATAAACCCCTGACTGGAAGGATAGACAGAAGATCAACAATACTATTAAACCATGGACATGTAACTACACGGTTAAAAATTCTCAGCCTGGTAAGGCTTAACAATGCTGTTGCTAACGACGCTAAGGCTAATTTAGCAACTTAGCAACCGGACCTCACAGAACTATGATAAAAACATTAGCGCTCCACCTACGCCAGCCAGCCCTCATCTTCCCATCAACAGCCGTGCTCACCTGCGTTCCAGCGATCGACGGCGCGACGAAGGACTTCATCCGTGGGTTTGGCGGCAAGCATCGGCTAGGCGTAGTAAGTAGTCCTTGTTGTGTTGCTGTAAGTATTGTACTTAGCCGCTAATACACCGATCGATCCCACCTACAACGTTCTTCTTTGCAGCCTCCATTGTTCATTAAACAAATTGCAAAAGATTCACCAACACAGATGTCCAGAATACTGTGGAATTTTGTCGAAGAAAACAAGAGGTTTTTGTATCTGGTCCGATGGGGTCCAACGACTTACGTGGATTTTGTGACGTCACGCGCATAAATCATATCCAAAGGAGTTTTTCAACCGGAAGTGTGGCGGGAATTTTAAAAATTGCACTTTATAAGTTAACCCGGCCGTATTGGCATGTGTTTCAATGTTAACATTTCATCATTGATATATAAACTATCAGACTGCGTGGTCGGTAGTAGTGGCTTTCAATAGGCCTTTAAGGGCAGCCATAACTGCGATGTGGCCCTCAGTGAAAACGAGTTCGACACCCTTAACCCCTAAAATTACAGCGGGTTATTTCCAAAGTGCATCGAGTTGTGTGTAAAATTTTAGGTCAATCAAATTGATGGCAGTCAACAGCAATACGACAAAGTGATGTATTTGTCCGAAAATAATAGCTCGGGCAACACGCAAGTGGTGTATGTTTTGTGCAAATGTTCACCCTTTTGTGTGCAGCGGTTCAGAGAAGAAGAGCTTCCACAAAAAAAAAAAATGTTTTCCATACACAACTCGTATTGAACTCTCCCTTTTGAAATGGACCTTTATTGGAACCTTGTCCACATTAAACATGCAATCACAGCATTGCACGTTTTGAAATGAAAATATAAAGACTCCCCTTTGGCTTTTCTTTTTGTACTCGGTGACGGCGCACTACCGTCCCCCGTCCCCCCCTCCCCCCGAATTCCCCTCCCGCCTCTCCTCGCCGGTTCTCTCTTCAATAGAGCTAAGTGTGCTGAGGCTGTCGCCATGGTAACGCACAAAGGCAGCGCCAGTGAACCTCGGAGTTGTATCCAACGTTTCTCAGGAAGAAAAGTAATCAGGGAACTTGTGTTTAGTATGCCAGGAGCGGCGCTGGAGACGGATAGGTGGTGGTGGGGGGGGGGGGGGGGGGTTGAAATGTGGAAGATGGTGGAGGAGGGCAAAGAGTTGGGAGGGGAAGGGGGAAAAAAAACAAGAAACAAATATACACCAGCAGAGAAAGCAGCCGGTGATCGAGGGATAAAGAATGAGACAGGGGCAATGTAAAAGAAGGAAAACCAGAAGGAAAAATGGGAGGCGGGGGGAGGGGGGCATGAGAAGCAGGAGGTGCAGGAATTTAGTCGTAGTTCAGCATCTAAGAGACGTGTGCGGGGGGGCTAAGCGTGTTCAGTCATGCTCTTACGTCAGTCAGGAGCAAAGATGAGTCATAAAGGATTCAGCACCACCCCCAACCTACACCTCAATGTGTGTGTATGTGGGAGGAAATAGAAACCCAGGCGTGGAGGACTGACTGACGAGGCTGTTTCAACGTCACAGCTTCCGCTTAGACAAAGAAGTTGGCAGAGGCTCACAGTGGCTCCATCCTCCTCTTTCTGGCTGGTGCCCGACCGCAGAAACCCACGTTGTTATTCGGTCGTTGTACTGCTGCAGTCACAATATTAGATACGCCTGCACATAATTCGATTAATAGTCTTTTTTTTTCTTCTTTTTTTTTTAAGCCTTGTTTGTGCATGCGTGGCACGATATTTCAGCGCTAAACACATCGTCAGTGTTACATCGGAGCAGCGGGGAAGCGTTCCAAACCGCCGCAGAGCAATTTGGAGGAGAGCTGTGTGACTGGCTCAAGGGCACCACCAGCTGTGCGTGCCCCATGTCAAATTGAGGGAATCGAACCGTGATCCTTTTGGTTTCGCAGTCCGCTTTCTGCAACCGCTCCACCACAGCCGCCCTGCATGCACTGCAAAAAACTGAAATCTAAGTAAGATTAAATATCTCAAATAAGGGTGATATTTGCTTATTTTCTGTATGATAAGATAATTCTGCTCACTAAGCAGATTTTATGTTAGAGTGTTTTACTTGTTTTAAGTGTGTTGGTCCTAAATGATCTCAGTACGATATTACAGCTTGTTGCTGACATTTTATGACCTATATTGAGTAAAACATGCTTGGAACTAGAATATCAACTGTTGCAAAGCTGTGTCATCAACACTCACAAGTATAAAACTGCTTTTTCAAAGTAAGAATTTCTTATTGGTGACATAACTGAAAACACTTCCTCTCCGAACTCAGTTTGTAAACGATCAATGAGTCCATACAAAGCTAAGTGCCGGAAATACACGGCGCACTTACCCGTGTAAAAAATTGTCCGAGGAGGGGGACCTTAAACGATGGATAAACTCAGGAAATATGTCCCTGGACACATTAGGACTTTGAATATGACCAATGTCTGATCCTGTAACTACTTGGTATCGGATCGATACCAAATTTCTAGTATCATCCAAAACTAATGTAAAGTATCAAACAACAGAAGAATACCGTAATTTCCGGACTATAAGCCGCTACTTTTCCCCCTCGTTCTGGTCCCTGCGGCTTATACAAGGGTGCGGCTTATTTACGGCCTGTTCTTCTCCGACACCGACGAAGAGGATTTGGGTGGTTTTAGTACGCAGGAGGAAGACGATGACACAATGATTAAAGACTGACTTTTCATATACCGGTAGGCTGGTTATTTTGATAACGTACAGGCGAGCACTTTGTATTACTTTGCACCGTTGTATTATTTGTACTCTGCACGAATGCTGTTCGCCATGTCAAAGATGTGAAAGTTTGATTGAATGATTGAAAGATTTATTGTTAATAAATGGGACGCTTTGCGTTCCCAAACAGTCATCTCTGTCCCGACTATCCCCTCCGTGGTAGCAGGAACCCCTATATACTACGCTAATTACACATCAAAACCCTGCGGCTTATAGTCGGGTGCGGCTTATATATGGAGCAATCTGTATTTTCCCCTAAATTTAGCTGGTGCGGCTTATAGTCAGGTGCGGCTTATAGTCCGGAAATTACGGTAAGTGATTATTACATTTGAACAGAAGTGTAGATAGAACATGTTGAAACAGAAAATAACCAGATATTAACAGTAAATGAACAAGTAGATTGTCAGAACGTGGACTATGGAATGGTTGTTTTCCCGAGATGCAATAAAAGTTGGAGCGGACATGGCGTAAAGGTAAGGACATATTTATTTTTACTATAACAAAAAGAACAAACTAAAGGCGCGCACAAGGCGGAGGTACAAACTTGACTATGAAACAAAAACTTACACTTAACGTAGACTAAGGACATGAAACAAAAGAACTGCTAAACGTGACATGAATAAACAAAAAAGTTACTTGGAACAAGCATGGAAACGATCATGGAACAATGGCATGGAATCAACGCATGAGTGACAAGGGTAAGAGCAGATAATGTCGCCAGGCCGACCAACAGAAAAAGACAGGCTTAAATAACAGTGACATGATTGGTGACAGGTGTGTGAGTCCAAACGTAGAACGGGTGAAACTAATGGGTAACCATGGAAACAAAACAAGGGAGTGAACAACCAGGAACTTAAAAGCGTCCAAAAAAACAAACAGCACATGGCCAAACAAAAACATGATCAACGCAGACATGACATAGATTAATAATTCATTTTCTACCACTTGTCCTTAATAATGTTGACAAAATAATAGAATGATGAATGACACAATATGTTACTGCATACGTCAGCAGCTCAATTAGGAGCCTTTGTTTGCTTACTTGCTACTAAAAGACAAGTTGTCTTGTATGTTCACTATTATATTTAAGGACTAAGTTGCAATAAGAAACATATGTTTAATGTACCCTAAGATTTTTAACAATAATAATAATAATAATAGATTTTATTTGTAAAAAGCACTTTACATTGAGTAAACAACCTCAAATTGCTACAGTGTATTAAAAAAATAAAAAGATAATAAAAAACCAAAGCAGACTTTTAATATTCTTTTACTGCTCAAATTTATGCATGAGTACCGGCATAGGCACCGATCTACATTTCTGCCAGAGGGTGCTCCATGTGTGTGTATTAGTGTTTATAGAACCCATTCAATCAATCAATGTTTATTTATATAGCCCTAAATCACAAGTGTCTCAAAGGGCTGTACAAGCCACAACGACATCCTCGGTACAGAGCCCACATTCGACAGTGAACAAAAGTTTTAGCAACTGCTGTGTAAAGGAAAAGGGGTAGTATTAAATAAGCTATGCTTCTTCCTACTCCTTTTCGAACATGTTGAACAGAGGAACTGGAAATTGTGATGTATCACGTTGTATGCATGCATGTTGGAAATAAACACAAACTCAACTCAACTCAACGTAGAACACCAGGGCCAAACTTGTGATTTATGAGGCGTTCCTCAAAGATAGGATAGGTCTTTATTGTCAATGCACAAGTACAACAAAACTTTGTTTTCAGCACAAACCCGTTCAAGATTAGACAAACAAACAGTGTACAGGGTTACCGAACAGGAACGCTGATGGGTCGCCAAAGGCGCCCCGTAAAAGATGGGGAAAAAGGTAAAACGCTGGGTAAGGATGAGTAAAAAAATACAATCTAGACTGGGCTCCTAAGGGGCCCAGTCTGGAGTGGGAAAACACCTCCATAGCAAAGCACATATACATATTACAACATACATCTCGAGATATCTAGCAACAGAGCGAAGGGAGTGCGGGGTCATGGTGGTAGGCCGCAGCTCTCAGGCGCTGACCATCCTTTCATCACCCCTATGGGATTTGCACCCCTTTAGGTCCTCTCCTTTCTTGTCAGTTATTTTTCACAGTGTGCTTTATATGAGTAAGGTGCTGCTGTTGCTTGTTTACTTCAGATGCAGTCAGTAGTCATTTATTCAACTTCTTTAATCATAAACGTGGTGTTTCTCGAGGTTCCATTTTAGGTCCTCTCTTTTTCATCATTTGGGCTGTTTAACTGGTGGCTCGCCAGTTCAGTTAAATAAAAAAACTTGTGAAAGACTCACATTTTTGCAGCAGATTCTTAAAACCCCTAAAGTGCTGTCATAGAATGATCTTTGACTTTCATTTCCGTTGGAGGTCCTGACAAACAGCGGAGCACTCATGTAACTCTGACAAACTAAATGGACAAAAATCCAATATCCACTCTCCGCACTGCAAAAACTGAAATCTAAGTAAGATTAAATATCTCAAATAAGGGTGATATTTGCTTATTTTCTGTCTGATAAGATAATTCTTCTCACTAAGCAGATTTTATGTTGGAGTGTTTTACTTGTTTTAAGGGTTTTGGTCCTAAATGATCTCAGTAAGCTATTACAGCTTGTTGCTGAGATTTGATGACCTATATTGAGTAAAACATGCTTGAAACTAGAATATCAACTGTTGCAAAGCTGTGTCATCAACACTCACAAGTATAAAACTACTTTTTTAATGTAATAATTTCTTATTTCAAGCATGAAAAAAAAAAAAGCATGACTTTGACACAATTGTGTCTCATAATTAAAAAGGATGACAGCCAAATGGACTTTGCTGTTTTATTTCCAATGAAACAATAGAAAACACGTACTCATATAGTAGTACAGTTGGCACAGTACAGTAAACTGACAGTTAATATTTAAACATTTCCAACCATTTTGAACAGAAATAGTTCATGCACATTCAGATGAATTCTTCAAAATTACAATTAAAAAACATTTTGGCCGGGGTTCCGGGTTAAAAAAAGAAGGGTTTTTAAGCCTTTTTTTAAAAGCATCCACAGTCTGTGGTGCCCTCAGGTGGTCGGGGAGAGCGTTCCACAGACTTGGAGCGGCGGAGCAGAAAGCCCGGTCTCTCTTTTAGTTAAAATAAAGCCAATAATGCCATTTTTTGTGGTCCCCTTTATTTAGAAAAGTACCGAAAAGTAGCGAAAAGTACCTAAATACTTTTGGTACCGGTACCGGTACCAAAATATTGGTATCGGGACAACACTAATACACACACATGGAGCACCCTCTGGCAGAAATGTGGATCGGTGCCTATGTCGGTACTCATGCATAAATTTGAGCAGTAAAAGAAAATTAAAAGTCTGCTTTGGTTTCATTGCCTCCTCTTGGTAACAAAGCAAAGCAAACCTTCTTTACAAGGAAAACAAACAGTGTCATAATGGAGAATGGAAGGAGAGCCATGCTTATCCCTCCAGAATAAGGGCGCTTGTAACGCTGTCACATATATGACATTAACACGAATGGAACGTGCGTATTACAACCTGTTAGGCAATCTTTTCAAAGCCTAACGAGATCAAATTACGTTTTGTAACTAATTGCCTTTTCCTACTGTATGATCATCGTTTTCTAATTGGTTTTAATTTGTCTTCACCTCATTTCAATGCCAAACATTTGCACGCATTTAAAATGTATCCATTATTGTATTTAATTTCACGTAGATTATGCAGCTTTTTTTCTCGTTCAGAATAATCAGAATATTAATTGAGTGCATCTAAGTCAGCGAGGAGAGGGATTTACTCACAGACGCACACGCGCGCATGGATAAGATTCGCTAGTTTTTGCTCCCATGGCAACGCAGAGGGCAATTAAGGTTCCTGTGTGTCAAGGAGTGGGTGGAGTTAGTCACATAAGCCCCACCCACACCACATCATTTCACGCTCTTTTTGACTGGCCCAGTTGCCATGGATACAGCAGCCTCCGTGTGGTCGCCACAAAAGAACCACTTCTGCTTTATTTGACCCACTTTTCCCTTTCTCCGTAATTTCGGAACACGTACGGGGTCAAGTTTAGGGATGCATATTTATAAGGCTAGGGAGAGGAGCGAGAAGGCGAGGAGAACGTGACGAGAGAGACGGGAACAGTAGAAACAATGGATGGATGGATGGAATAGAACACGACTGTTTTTGGAAAAAAATATTAAATACAAAATCATTAACACAATATTTTTTTAAAGAAGACCTAAGATTAATTTGGTCTTTTCTGACATATAAATGTTGTTACAATATACTCGTCAGGGTTTCCCCCTAAATTGCCAAGATACCTTTAGCGGTGGGGGTGGGGGTTAGGGGCGGGGTCACCTTGACGCCATCGCATCATTTACATAATGTGCTATGATGATATTAATAACAATAATAATAATATATTTTATTTGTAAAAAGCACTTTACATTGAGTAAACAACCTCAAAGTGCTACAGTGTATTTAAAAAAAAATTTTTAATAAAAAGATAATAAAATAAAAAATAATAAAAAAAACTAGAACAGCCAAATAGCTAAAACTAGTATGTATTTATCTAAAAAAAAGGCTTTATTTTAAAAAAAAGAAGGGTTTTTAAGCCTTTTTTAAAAGCATCCACAGTCTGTGGTGCCCTCAGGTGGTCAGGGAGAGCGTTCCACAGACTGGGAGCGGCGGAGCAGAAAGCCCGGTCTCCCATTGTTCGTAGCTTTGTCCTCGGAGGTTAGCCTGTCCGGAGCGGAAGTGTCGTGTGGAGGATTTGGGGGTGAGTAGTTCTTTGAGGTAGAGGTGGGCATTTCCATGGAGGCACTGGTGGTATATTACTTTCTATAAAAAGGCAAAAAAAAAATGTATACATACTAGTGTTGTCCCGATACCAACATTTTGGTATCGGGACAACACTAGTATGTATTTCGATGCTTTTCGGTACTCTTCGATACTTTTCTAAATAAAGGGGACCACAAAAAATGGCATTATTGGCTTTATTTTAACAAAAAATCTTAGGGTACATTAAACATTTTTTTAAAGAGGACCTAAGATTAATTTGGTCTTTTCTGACATATAAATGTTGTTACAATATACTCGTCAGGGTTTCCCCCTAAATTGCCAAGATACCTTTAGCGGTGGGGGTGGGGGTGGGGTTAGGGGCGGGGGTCATAATGTGTTATGATGATATTAATAATAATAATAATAATAATATATTTTATTTGTAAAAAGCACTTTACATTGAGTAAACAACCTCAAAGTGCTACAGTGTATTAAAAAAAATAAAAAATAAAAAGATAATTTAAAAAAAATACAAAAATAAAAACTAGAACAGCCAAATACCTAAAACTAGTATGCATATATCTAAAAAAAGGCTTTTTTAAAAAGAAGGATTTTAAAGACTTTTTTAAAAGCATCCACAGTCTGTGGTGCCCTCAGGTGGTCAGGGAGAGCGTTCCACAGACTGGGAGCGGCGGAGCAGAAAGCCCGGTCTCCCATTGTTCGTAGCTTTGTCCTCGGAGGTTTCGAGGAGGTTAGCCTGTCCGGAGCGGAAGTGTCGTGTGGAGGATTTGGGGGTGAGTAGTTCTTTGAGGTAGAGGGGGGCATTTCCATGGAGGCACTGGTGGTATATTACTTTCTATAAAAAGGCAAAAAAAAATGTATACATACCAAAATATTGGTATCGGGACAACACTAGTATGTATTTCGATACTTTTCGGTACTTTTCGATACTTTTCTAAATAAAGGGCACCACAAAAAATGGCATTATTGGCTTTATTTTAACAAAAAAATCTTAGGGTACATTAAACATATGTTTCTTATTGCCAGTTTGTCCTTAAATATAATAGTGAACATACAAGACAACTTGTCTTTTAGTAGTAAGTAAATAAACAAAGGCTCCTAATTTAGCTGCTGACGTATGCAGTAACATATTGTGTCATTTATCATTCTATTATTTTGTCAACATTATTAAGGACAAGTGGTAGAAAATTAATTATTAATCCACTTGTTCATTTACGGTTAATATCTGCTTACTTTCTCTTTTAACATGTTCTATCTACACTTATGCAAAAATGTAATAATCACTTATTCTTCTGTTGTTTGATACTTTACATTAGTTTTGAATGATACAACAAATATGGGTGTCGATCCGATACCAAATAGTTACAGGATCAAACATTGGTCATATTCAAAGTCCTCATGTGTCCAGGGACATATTTCCTGAGTTTATCCATCGTTTAAGGTCCCCTTCCTCGGACAATTTTTTAGACGGGTAAGTGCGCCGTGTATTTCTTGAATCTCTGGCTCTTAGCTTTGCATGGACACATTTGTTCGACAATTGTCTATATTTTTCACAATTTCAAAGTTTATGTAATAAAAATTTTTACCGGCCCGAATAAAATGATTTTTGTTAACGGCGGTCACTCACCCGGTCTCGTCAACACGTACGCCCAAGGAGCGCGTACACACATACAAAAGCAGTCCAAGAGAAGCAACAAAGATTTTGCAGTTCTTGTTACGATAGAATATACATTCAATAATGCTAACTATCCAAATTGCTATTATTAGCTACACTGTAAAAAAAAAAATCCTATTTTTATGGTTAATTTACTCTAAATTTCTATTGTAATTTTTCTATTTTTTTTAAATAGTTTATAAAACTGTAGAATTGATCTGTAAATAAACAATCCGCCTGTTATTTTAAGTAATATGCCAGTAATGACAAACTTTGTATATTTCTATTTTTTTACAGAAAAATACCACATTAATTATACATAGCATTTTCTGTTTTCTTAAATTACTTTCAAATTCATGTAAAATTACAGTAATTATATTTCATTAAATATGTAGCTTGTTATATAAAAGTCTATGTCCATACTAACAATCTAACTAGAACAAACAGAACTGTTAAGGTGGTTGATCTTAACAATTCAGAAAAAATCTGTAAAATAATGGTATTTTTCTGTGGAACTGCCAGCATTGTCACTTCATTGAAGGTGTTTGATCGTAATAATTTGGAAAAACTCTGTAGAATAAAGGTATTTTTCTGCAGAACTGTTTGCATCGTCACTTTATTAAAGGTGGTTGATCTTAATAATTTAGTAAAAATCTGTAAAATTACGATATTTTTCCGCAAAACGTTTCATGAAAATTTCTGTAAATATAATGTTTATTTGGTTTACAATGTTTTACTTTAATTTTATGGTTTTCGTTTGGAAGCCGTAGCTGCCAGTAGATGAGCGTTTTTTTACAGAATTTTTTTTTTACAGTGTAACAACACCTAAAGCTAGGGTGGGTGCATGTGTTTCGTACGTACGTAATTACGTCATTACGTACGAGAAGCCGTAAGAGGGCGGAATATAACGCTTAAAATACATTGGAAAGTTTGCGCCCTCGAGGCATCTGTGTAAATGTTGCAAACAGCCCCTTTAAGTAAAGCTATTAGCCATAGAGCTCCTTCCCCTTTGCTTCAGGCTATGAGAAAACACAAAAAAGGTAGGATTCAGTATTTTTTTTCATCTAATCTTGGCATGCGCATAATAACACCGACGTGTTGTAATTAACACAAAATTGGTTTATAGACTCAAACCATAACCATAACCATAATTCCTCTGTGCTTATATGTATTACCCAGTGGCGGGTGTTGCGTTTCCCACCTGGGCCTTCAGTGAGGTCCGACTTCAATGATTACCTCTCAAAATACTATAATTGATGTCACCACAAGGCCATTGCTGGAGATATACTATACAGCAGGGGTCCCCAAAATACGGCCCGTGGGCCGGATCCGGCCTGCCAGCGTCCAAAATCAGGCCCGCGGGAAGTCCCAAGTATAAAATTTTTTTTTTAAAAATTAAAAAATAATTACATTATTTTTTTCGGTCTTTTCTTATCCACTTTGTACCGCTTGCTACTCACGGTGTCTCCTAGCCTCTCAGGCAAATCATATTGTCTAAAAATGCATTTTCTCATCGATAACGTGACATCATCGCTCGCAGAAAGTGCGCTATATATATATAATATATATATATATATATATATATATATATATATATATATATATATATATATATATATATATATATATATATATATATATATATATATATACTGTATATCTAATATATATATATAAAATATATATATATATATATATATATATCAAATATATATATATATATATATATATATATATCAAATATATATATATATATATATATATTTAATATATATATCAAATATATATATATATGTATATATATATATATATATATATATATATATATATATATATATATATATATATATATATATATATATATATATATATATATATATATATATATATATATATATGTAACGACTTGGTCCTTGGGGTTTGTTTTTCCGGAAGGCAACGGAAAGTTGGCGCGGGCAAGACGTGAATGTGAGTACGTGATTTTATTTAACACTTTCAAAAGAGAACAAACGAAAGGCGCGCACAATGGCGGAGGTACAAAACTTAGCTAATGAAAACAAAAGACTTGCACAAAGGCAAAAAACTATAAACATGAAACAAAAACTTACTTGGCATGGGACTGTGAACATGGCATGAAGCAGAGTGATGATAACGTGTGATGTCGCCAGGCAGACTAACTGAAAACAATGGACTTAAATAATACAGACATGATTGACAACAGGTGTGTGAGACCGAACGTGAAAACAGGTGCAACTAATCGGTCGTCATGGTGACAAAACAAGAGTGCACAAATAGTCCAAAAACAAAGCCGAACTAAAAATTGCAAAAAACATATTAAAAGTGAAAAAATAAAATATTTGAACTCATAATTTATAGAATCCATTCGACAGTGAACAAAAGTTTTAGCAACTGCTGTGTAAAGGAAAAGGGGTAGGATTAAATAAGCTACGCTTCTTCCTACTCCTTTTCGAACATGTTGAATAGAGGAACTGGAAATTGTGATGTATCATGTTGTTTGCTTGCATGTTGGAAATAAACACAAACTCAACTCAACTCAACGTAGAACACCAGGGCCAAACTTGTGATTTATGAGGCGTTCCTCAAGGATAGGATCCATCCATCCATTTTCTACCGCTTATTCCCTTCGGGGTAGCGGGGGCGCTGGAGCCTATCTCAGCTACAATCGGGCGGAAGGCGGGGTACACCCTGGACAAGTCGCCAAGGATAGGATAGGATAGGTCTTTATTGTCATTGCACAAGTACAACAAAACTTTGTTTTCAGCACAAACCCGTTCAAGATTAGACAAACAAACAGTGTACAGGGTTACAGAACAGGAACGCTGATGGGTCGCCACAAGGCGCCCCGTAACAGATGGGGAAAAAAGGTAAAACGCTGGGGAAGGATGAGTAAAAAAATACAATCTAGACTGGGCTCCTAAGGGGGCCCAGTCTGGAGTGGGAAAACACCTCCATAGCAAAGCACATATACATATTACAACATACATCTCAAGATATCTAGCAACAGAGCGAAGGGAGTGCGGGGTCATGGTGGTAGGCCGCAGCTCTCAGGCGCTGACCATCCTTTCATCACCCCTATGGGATTTGCACCCCTTTAGGTCGTCTCCTTTCTTGTCAGTTATTTTTCACAATGTGATTTATATGAGTATGGTGCTGCTGTTGCTTGTTTACTTCAGATGCAGTCAGTAGTCATTTATTCAACTTCTTTTTCATCATTTGGGCTGTTTAACTGGTGGCTCGCCAGTTCAGTTAAATAAAAAAACTTGTGAAAGACTCACATTTTTGCAGCAGATTCTTAAAACCCCTAAAGTGCTGTCATAGAATGATCTTTGACTTTCATTTCCGTTGGAGGTCCTGACAAACAGCGGAGCACTCATGTAACTCTGACAAACTAAATGGACCAAAATCCAATATCCATTCTCCGCACTGCAAAAACTGAAATGTAAGTAAGATTAAATATCTTAAATAAGGGTGATATTTGCTTATTTTTCTGTCTGATAAGATAATTCTTCTCTCTAAGCAGATTTTATGTTAGAGTGTTTTACTTGTTTTAAGGGTTTTGGTCCTAAATGATCTCAGTAAGATATTACAGCTTGTTGCTGAGATTTGATGACCTATATTGAGTAAAACATGCTTGAAACTAGAATATCAACTGTTGCAAAGCTGTGTCATCAACACTCACAAGTATAAAACTACTTTTTTAAAGTAATAGTTTCTTATTTCAAGCATGAAAAAAAAAAAATCATGACTTTGGCACAATTGTGTCTCATAATTAAAACAGATGACAGCCAAATGGACTCTGCTGTTTTATTTTCAATGAAACAATAGAAAACACGTACTCATATAGTAGTACAGTTGGCACAGTGCAGTAAACTGACAGTTAATATTTAAACATTTAACATTTGACATTTCTAACCATTTTGAACAGAAATAGTTCATGCACATTCAGATAAATTCTTCAAAATTACAATTTAAAAAATGTTGGCCGGGGTTCCGGGCTGTATATATGCGCACTAATTGACTGAAAGAGCACACACTTGGCGCGATGATGTCATGTTATCGATGGAAAAATGCCTTTTTAGACCATATGATTTGCCTGAGCGGCTAGTAGACCCCGAGAGTAACAAGCGGTTGCCTTGTTGAAATTCCATTAAGAACAATAAATTAGTTTTTAGTATAAGTAAATGTAATGCCGAGCGCATATCATTATGTCAAGATAATGGCACTAGCATTTACTTCATTTAAGAATATTTTTCAACATATTGAGCAAAAAGGTCTCTTTTTTTTTTCTACCAAGAAAAGTGCACTTGTTATTAGTGAGAATATACTTATTTTAAGGTATTTTGGGTTAATTGAAGATAGCTAATTTTACTTGTTTTGCTAAGTCTTGACAAGCCCAATTTTCTTATTCTATTGGCAGATAATTTTGCTTAGTTCAAATAAAATACCCCTCATTTTTGTATTATTTTTTTCTTATTTTTGAACACTGACTTTTTGCAGTGCGGAATAGACAAAAAAGGGACTGACAGTGAAGGGAGAAGTCCGCCCTTGAAACATTTCAGTTGAATATCCTTTCTCTAAACAGTTGCTGGAAATCTCATCAGGTTTTTAGTTATGCTGGTAACATACATTGAAAACAAGCGTAACCTCTTTCGTAAGAATCATTAAAACAAGTGGCCGAGCACTTCAGAGGCCGGTATTAATATTTCAGACCTTCAGGGGAAATGATCAGCTATGATGAATAAAACAAAACATCTAATGGGCATGACCATGTTGAGACACGTAAGTGAATCAAATGTTATTTGAGATCAAGGGGAGAGAATATAACTTGGGAGGAGAATAAATGCACACTGCAAAAAGTCAGTGGTCAAAAACAAGAAAAAAAATACAAAAATGAGGGGTATTTTATTTGAACTAAGCAAAGTTATCTGCCAATAGAACAAGAAAATGCGGCTTGTTAAGGCTTTCCAAAACAAGTAAAATTAGCTAACCTCAATGAACCCAAAAATACCTTAAAATAAGTATATTCTCACTAATAACAAGTGCACTTTTCTTGGTAGAACATTTTTTTTTTACCTTTTTGCTCAATATGTTGAAAAATATTCTTAAATGAAGTAAATGCTAGTGCCATTATCTTGACATAATGATATGCGCTCGGCATTACATTTCTTGAAACCAGCAAACTTATACTAAAAACTAATTTATTGTTCTTAATGGAAAGGCAACAAGGCAACCGCTTGTTACTCTCGGGGTCTCCTAGCTGCTCAGGCAAATCATATGGTCTAAAAATGCATTTTTCCATCGATAACATGACATCATAGCACCTAGTGCATGCTCTTTCAGTCAATTAGTGCGCAAGGAATACATATATATATATATATATATATATATATATATATATATATATATATATATATATATATATATATATATATATATATATATATATATATATATATATATATATATATATATATATAAATTGTAATTGTAATTTTGAGGAATTGATCTGAATGTGCATGAACTATTTCTGTTCAAAATTGTTTGAAATGTCTCATGTTAAATGTTTTAATATAATATATAGTCATCTGTTTTAATTATGAGACACAATTGTGTCAAAGTCATGATTTTTTTTTTCATGCTTGAAATAAGAAATTATTACTTAAAAAAAGTAGATTTATACTTGTGAGTGTTGATGACACAGCTTTGCAACAGTTGATATTCTAGTTTCAAGCATGTTTTACTCAATATAGGTCATCAAATCTCAGCAACAAGCTGTAATATCTTACTGAGATCATTTAGGACCACAACCCTTAAAACAAGTAAAAGACTCCAACATAAAATCTGCTTAGTGAGAAGAAGTATCTTATCAGACAGAAAATAAGGAAATATCACCCTTATTTGAGATATATAATCTTACTTAGATTTCAGTTTTTGCAGTGCAGCCTGTTGGTTTTTCCAATATGAAACATGGAGCGACGATGTATTCCATTTCGATGCTTTCCCAAAGATAAAGAAAAAAGATTATAATTACAGTATCTGCCAAAGTAGCGGATGTCCTTGCTATACTAACTAAAAAAAACACAACCGAGGAGGAGTGATAAAAAAAATGCAACAATAAGATGAGAAACAAAGTAAAACAGAAGAAGAAGAAAGGCTCGGTTGCGCTCCAGAGATTAGAGTCAGATCCCAGTCCAAACCCGATGGCTATCTATGTGATGGTCTACCTTTTATGACGCCATTAAATAAGCCGCTGACTAGCACAGAAACAGGCCAAGTGCGGGTAGCAGGCCGTTAATAACAGACATAAACCTCGGAGAATGGACCGTCCTATCTGTGGGGCGCGACGGCGCGAGCGTGGCCCCAGAAATTCATGTGGGCACGCCAGCTTCAATTCATTTTTTGTGCAGGTTAAGAACAAGCAGCGTCTTCATATTGCATGTCATAAAATACATACCGTTCGGTCCAGAAGGTCCTTTTATACACTATGGATCTGGGATAAGGCAATGGACGTGAGATTGAGGTTCATCGTTATCAAGCACAGGACACAAAACTACTTGTAGGGTTCTTTACTCTGAAAGGTACATTTTGGTACACTGCAAAAAATCAGTGTTCAAAAACAAGGAAAAAGAATACAAAAATTAGGGGTATTTTATTTAGGGATGATGTTTGATAAGAAATTATCGAGTTTGAGCCCATTATCGAATCCGCTTATCGAACCGATTCCTTGTCGATTCTCTTATCGAATCCAGATAGGTTGTTGTATATGGGAAAAAAACACAATATTTGGTTTAACAAAAGCTCACTTTTATTTTATAAGAAAAAAAATAAAAATAAGAAAAAATATTGACTGTTGTTTACCCCCCTAAAAAAATTAAATCAAATAAATAAATATTGACTGTTGTTACCCATGGTATGGTTGTTTTTTTTTTGTCATATAAAAATACATTCATGTGTGCTTACGGACTGTATCCCTGCAGACTGTATTGATCTATATTGATATATAATGTAGGAACCAGAAATATTAATAACAGAAAGAAACAACCCTTTTGTGCGAATGAGTGTGAATGAGTGTAAATGGGGGAGGGAGGTTTTTTGGGTTGGTGCACTAATTGTAAGTGTATCTTGTGTTTTTTATGTTGATTTAATAAAATAATATATATATATATATATATATATATATATATATATATATATATATATATTTATA
>NC_084747.1:50000067-50070067 GCF_033978785.1 Entelurus aequoreus | reverse complement strand
ACACTGAATATTGACAAAATATGAACGCCACACCCCCTTTCGATCGACACAAAACGCAACAAAAATGCAACAAACAGTGAAATATGAACGCGAAGGGTACAAAATAAACCCACCTACAATCTGATATATCTGATATATCACTAAGCTTTAGAACTTTGTTGTGAAAATCTCCTTCCGCGTCTGTGGAAACGCTTCCCGCCCACACTGCTTGGTGCCTCATCCGAGCTGCTGTGACGTAGATTACCATAGTAACTAATTAGATGACCATAGTAACTAATTATATTACAATAGTAACTAATTAGATTACCATAGTAACTGGTATACCATCCAGTGTTTCCCACACATTCATTTATTTGTGGCGGCCCGCCACGAAAGAATTACGTCCGACACAAATAAATAAAAAAATTAAAAAAAATAATTATTATGTATTTATTTATTTATTTATTTTTTGTCCTGTCCAGCTTCTCAGGCAAATCATATAGTTGATGTAGATGCCCATATAGGCTGTTCAGATTTACTTTACAAAAGAGAAGTGTAGGATACTTCTCTTGTTGCCTTATTTGTATTTGACCACTACTGTTTTCTGTTTATTTGTTACTGACTGTGGCAGGACACCTCTGCCTCTGTTTCACTTTATGTTGCTGGTAAATAATATGGTTGTAGTAGTAGGCTAAAGTTAAATTATTTAGTATGCACTAATTAAAGGGGCAGAGCTTTAAGAGACATTTTAGCTTTTATATTTTATAAGATATATTTTTTGTAAGAACCACAATTAATAAATATATTTCAGTGAATAACTTATTGTTGAAATCTGTATATAAATATGTACATAAAGTGCTGTAATTATATTGTAAAATGGATGGATGGATGGATGGACGTTTAAAACAAAACTGTTATTATTAATTAGTTAGTATACATTTTTTGAGCCTTTTTAGAGAAAATCATATCATTGTAGTAAATTATGCAGTTAGGTCGATGATGTCATGGTGACCACGCCCATAGCCACGCCCCCACCACCACAGGTATCTTGGCAGTTTATGGGAAACACTGCCATCCATAAGCGGAGATTCCAACCATTGAAATACTTAGTATAGTTGAAGACTTACGGTCATTCGAAAACATGACTGCACATCATAATGGCAGCTACACTTGTTATTAGTGAGAATATACTTATTTTAAGGTATTTTTGGGTTCATTGAGATTAGCTAATTTTACTTGTTTTGGAAAGTCTTGACAAGCTTAATTTTTTTGTTCTATTGGTGGATAATTTTGCTTAGTTCAAATAAAATACCCCTCATTTTTGTATTTTTTTTTTCTTATTTTTGAACAGTGACTTTTTGCAGTGTAAATGGTTATTAAATGAATTCCAATATTATATCCTGGCAAGATGAAGAGAAAGATTTCCCGTTTCAACGAGATGGTAAATAAATAAAATAAGAAATGGATTGTCTTTTGAATATTTAATGGGACTGACAAATCTCCCGTTTTCTTGAGCTTTGACCCATTTTCCGAGAAAAAAAAATGTCATATTGAGCTCTTCAACTTTTCTGACCCTCTCAGCTGTTTTTTTTTGTTTTTTTTTGCCTCTTGGACTCACTCCGGTTACATCCAAATGTAACCTTTAGCCTCGCTGGTCACGTTTAAATCCATCCAATCTCTTCTAACTGCTCGCCTTCTGACCTGAGAAGCATCTGCACAGGATGTTTGAGATTGTGTTCAGATATGCATCGCTTATCTGCACCGAGGCCAGGGAAACAAAGGCCGAGGGATAAACCGATGACATTTGTCAGCGCTTTAATGAGAGAGATCCGGCGATGAAACTGGGGGAATTAAAAGAATAAATAATCTTTGTGACACAATGACAGTAGACCTTTTTTTTGCCTCTTGCACTTTTGCAAAGAAAGTTATCTTGAATTAATTCTGTCTTCTAAAGTTTTTGTTCAAATGTAGCCTAACATTATTCTAACACTGGGAAATGCGACATAACGTTCATAAGATTTTTTTAAATGATAATAATAATAATTTTACACTTTAGGGAAAATTCAATATGGATCCTTGAGTTTGCATATGAAATTTATTTATTTTTCGCACTCAGAACCAAACTCTTTTTTTGAAAATTATATTTTTGATTGACAGTTTTTACTGTATATGTATTATTTATTAACAATTGTAATTTTTTTGTTGTTATTTCAGTTATATAATTTCACATAGTTGAATGTTTGTACTATAATAAATTAAATAATACATGTGTTGTAGGGTTGTACGATATACCGGTACTAGTATATATAGTAATGAATCATATTCAGTACTATACCCCCTCTAACCCCCCCCCCCCTCCCCCCCGGGGTATCATGTGGTATCATCCAAAACTAATGTAAAGCATCCAAACAACAGAAAAATCTCACACGCGTCAAAATGTAAACAAACGCCATTGGTGGATCGACACCCGACATCCACTGTAATGATACCAAGTACGGGACCATATCTACTCGATGCTACTATGATTAGGTCGATATTTTTTAAATTCATATTATGTTTATAAAGTCAGGAAATACGTCCCTGGACACATGAGGACTTTGAATATGATCAATGTATGATCCTGTAACTACTTGGTATCGGATTGATACCCAAATTTATGGTATCATCTAAAACTAAGTATCAAACAACAGAAGAATAAGTGATTATTACAATTTAACAGAAGTGTAGATAGAACATGTTAAAAGAGAAAGTAAGCAGATATTAACAGTAAATGAACAAGTGGATTAATAATTCATTTTCTACCACTTGTCCTTCATAATTTTGACAAAATAATAGAATGAAAAATGACAAAATATGTTACTGCATATGTCAGCTGCTAAATTAAGAGCCTTTGTTTATTTACTTACTAATTAAAGATAAGTTGTCTCGTGTGTTCACTATTTTATTTAACGAAAAATTGCAATAAGAAACATATGTTTAATGTACCGTAATATTTTTTGTTAAAATAAAGGCAATAATGCGATTTTTTGTGGTCCCCTTTAATTAGAAAAGTATCTAAAAGTATCGAAATACATTTTGGTACCGGTAACAAAATATTGGTATCGGGACAGCCCTAATGTGTTGTTATATTTACCGTATTTTCCGCACTATAAGGCGCACCTAAAAACCTCCAATTTTCTCAAAAGCTGACAGTGCGCCTTATAATCCGGTGCGCCTTATATATGGACCAATATTTGAGCCACAACAGGTCTCGCAACTACGGGATGCATAACGTAACCCCAGCCTCTACTGTAGCGTCTATTCTATGCGCCTTATAATGCGGTGCGCCTTATCTATGAACAGAGTTTTAAAATAGGCCATTCATTGAAGGTGCGCTTTATAATCCGGTGGGCCTTATAGTGCGGAAAATACGGGTATATGGAGCACAGTACTTATTAGGGGTTTCCAAAAAATCTATTTTCGAATGAATCCTGATTCTTATTTGTGCAGATCCCAAATACACATCAGCAGGAACTAATAGGTAAGAAAAGTTGGTTTTGCATAATAGGGCAGAACAAAACTCCGCATGATACGTGTCCTAATAGGTGCCATTTTGGGGTCCTTATACACACACCCTTATGTTGAAGCACAGTACGTCTGACTATGGTCGTCATCATCGCGGAGGGAGCGGGCCCATTGACGTCACAAGTTTTGCTCTTCCCGCTCTCCGCAGGTGATAGAGTGCATCACCCAGGGCAGGGTGCTGCAGCGCCCCAGGACCTGCCCCAAGGAGGTGTACGACCTGATGCTGGGCTGCTGGCAGAGGGAGCCCCACATGAGACTCAACATCAAGGAAATCCACAGTCTGCTCCTCAACCTGGCTAAAGCCTCGCCCGTCTACCTGGATATACTGGGATGAACACAGATGACGTGTGTGTGTGCGTGTGTGTGTGTGTGTGTGTGTGTGTGTGTGTGTGTGTGTGTGTGTGTGTGTAAGGTGTCGCTGTACAAAAAACTTTTAAAGGCAATCTCCCTTCCATTTTACCTCCTCATATTCTTCCCGAAGAGACTTATGAGGGAAAAAGCTCCTTTCAACCAAATCACGACAAAACTTCATGTTCCGTGACTCAACACTCCTTCACGGAACCCCCAAAAAAAAAAAAAGTGAGTCATTTCAGCGACCAGAATTGGCGACACGAGAGTGCTCCTTGGAGCGACAAGCTTCTCCTTGTAAATATGAAACTGTGGGACGGATGGAGGGGTTGGTGGGTTTCTGCCAGAATTTATCTGGGTGTGGTGTCAAGCCCCTAATGACACCATGAATTAACTTAACTCCCCACTTACATGCGTCTCACATTTCCAACGCTGAAAGAAACGAGGGATTGTCCTTGATGATTCGGGACTACAATTGATTTCTTACTATTTATTCACGATTCTAGTCCCACAAACGTGTATTCCAAGGATAATCTCGTTAACTGTCAAACGTGAAGGGAAGACGAGAGGCCAGGACGGACAGGAAGGTCGGTCCGTGTACGTGGCCGCCGTTCGTTTTTCAATTGGAATAGGAAAATAGTTTACCATAAAAATCCACTTTTCCTGTTTTTTATTATCAAACCAAAAAACGGAGTAGGATCGGTCAGTGTTTGGACGTATGGGTCGGGGGGTTTCCGCAACTTACTGCGAAGTTTGTTCTCCCGGGATGCAAACTGACTTTTCTGGACAAGGCGTGAAGGTAGGAACATGATTTAATCTTAACTCTCAATTAGGTACTGACGGAACCAGATTTTTTTACATATATTCATATTTAAGTGTTACTTCTTTACTTCCATAGTCATATTACATATTATATTAAATATTTGAGAATAAACCACAAAATACCAACTACTGCCTGGTGATCAATTTAAACTTCAGCTTATGTGCCATAAAAAGAACTTGGGAGTGACCAGCAACTTAAAATCCCTGGGAGGAAGAGCTGGTCAACGCAACAATACAAACAAAAAGGCGCACAAGGCGAAGGCACAACTTAGCGCAGGAAACAAAAGCTAACACTTTACCATGAATTGATTACATGGACCCCGACTTAAACAAGTCGAAAGACGTATTCAGGTGTTACCATTTAGTGGTCAATTGTACGGAATATGTACTGTACTGTGCAATCTACTAATAAAAGTTTCAATCAATCATTCAATAAACCATGGACAGGGCAAAAACTCGCTAACTGTGGCATGAACAAACAAAACTTACTTGGCCAGGCATGAAGCAAACAATGGCATGACACAAGCAATGACGCCAGGCCGACTGACAGGCAAAGACGGGCTTAAATACTGGTCTCTTGATTAGAGCAGGTGTGTCCCGAACGCAAGAGGCAGGTGAAAATCATAGGTCGCCATGGAGACTAAAACAAACAAGGGTGCACAAAAACAGGAACTAGTGGAGTTTTAAACTAACAGAAAATAACAAAAAACATGATCCAGACCACAGATCATGACATATGTCTGTGAGTGACCCAGAACAACAGAAGATACAGAACCTATAAAATGTGTCACTTTCCACGTCCCTGGACTAGGGTTGTACGGTATACCGGTATTAGTATAGTACCACGATACTAATTAATCATATTCGGTACGATATCGTCTCTGAAAAGTACCGGTCCCGCATGTCGTGACATTGCTGGTTTACGAGCTGAAAAGCTTGTTCGGCGGCACACAATCACGGAGTACTTACAAGCAGACACAGTTTGTAGACAGAAAAGGGAGAACGGACGCATTTTGGGTTTATAAACGAACGATAAAGGTGAAGTTATAGCACTGAAACACCCTCAGGAAGAGATGCTTTAAGACATGGCTAACGTCCATTCGTATTCAGCAGTGTTTTAGCTAATTCTAAATCACTAATCCTGGCCTCCATGGCGACAAATAAAGTACGTTTCTTACAAGTATCATCCCTGCAGGATGAGGAATAGCTGAACATGCTTCACTACACACTGTAGCTCACCGGCGTCAACATGTAAACAAACGCCATTGGTGGATCGACACCCGACATCCACTGTAATGATACCAAGTACAGGACCGTATCTAGTCGATGCTACTATGATTACTTCAATATTTTTTTAATTCATATTATGTTTATAAACTCAGGAAATATGTCCCTGGACACATGAGGACTTTGAATATGACCAATGTATGATCCTGTAACGACTTGGTATCGGATTGATACCCAAATTTGTGGTATCATCCAAAACTAATGTAGCAGAAGAATAAGTGATTATTACATTTTAACAGAAGTGCAGATAGAACATGTTAAAAGAGAAAGTAAGCAGATATTAACAGTAAATGAAAAAGCAGATTAATAATTCATTTTCTACCACTTGTCCTTAATAATGTTGACAAAATAATAGAATGGAAAATGACACAATATGTTACTGCATATGTCAGCAGCTAAATTAGGAGCCTTTGTTTGCTTACTTACTAATAAAAGACAAGTTGTCTTGTATGTTCACTATTTTACTTAAGGACAAACTTGCAATAATAAACATATGTTTAATGTACCCTAAGATTTTTTGTTAAAATAAAGCCAATAATGCAATTTTTTTGTGGTCCCCTTTATTTAGAAAAGTACCGAAAAGTATCGAAATACTATTAGTACCGGTACCAAAATATTGGTATCGGCACAACACTACCCTGGACATAAAAACAATAGAAGGGAACTCTTGACCACGACAAACTGTTTCTTCTTCTGTTGTTCCGGACCACTCACAAGCGAGGATCCGGAAAAGAGTCACTGCGCATTGATTGATTGATTGATTGATTGATTGAGACTTTTATTAGTAGATTGCACAGTACAGTACATATTCCGTACAATTGACCACTAAATGGTAACACCCGAATAAGTTTTTCATTTTGTTTAAGTCGGGGTCCACGTTAATCAATTCATGTGCAATCCAGAGAGAAGTTTTCCACTCGTTGTTTTAATTCATATTCTCGATTTTCAAACTCGTTAATAAATGTGGATAACGGATAAAGTTCCGTTTTTCTGTTGTTTTTTTTACTATCAAACCAAAAAACAAGGAAAGTGGATTTTTTTGTGTTAAACTATTTTTCTGCACAGACCAAGATAAACCTGAGACTCAGAGCTCACCTTTTTATTCCAGCTGACTGATTCTTCGCATATTAGCGTGTGAAAACAGTCCGTCGGGCAGCTAAAAACAAACGTCTAATAATCGCGCTGATTTTTACGTCCTATAGGGAACCCCCGCTCCTTGTTACTGGGCACCAGTCTGTGCTGTAGCTATATACCAGGCCTGGGCAATTATTTTGACTCGGGGGCCACATTTAAGGAAAAAAATGTGTCTGGGGGCCGGTATATCTATTTTTAATAACACTAATACAAAACCTCACAATAATGTCTGATTGAATGCTAAAAACGTTGCCTGAAAAAACGTAATGGAATTTTACATTTTTCTATGAACGATAAAACACTGAATATTGACAAAATCGGAATGTCACACCCCTTTTCGATCGACATATTTTACAATCAAGTGAAACGCAAGAAAAATGCAACAAACAGTGAAATATGAACGCAAAGGGTACAAAATAAACCCACCTACAATCTGATATATCTGATATGTCACTAAGCTTTAGAACTTTGTTGTGAAAATCTCCTTCCGCGTCTGTGGAAACGCTTCCCGCCCACACTGCTTGGTGCCTCGTCTGAGCTGCTGTGACTTAGATTACCATAGTAACTAATTAGATGACCATAGTAACTAATTAGATGACCATAGTAACTGGTATATCAGCCATAAGCACAGATTCCAACCATTGAAATACTTTGTATAGTTCAAGACTTACGGTCATTAGAAAACATCACTGCACATCATAATGTCCCCTTAAAGATCTAAAAAAAATATTTGGGAATGTCCGGCGGGCCAGATTGAAAAGGTAGCATGTGGCCCCCGGGCCTTAATTTGCCCAGGTCTGGTTTATAGTATAGCTTTTAATGCAGCTTGATCCTTTAGATCAAATAACAGCGTCGGCAAAAGAAAACCGCAACTGGCAGAACAGCGCCCCCACTTGGCTGCGAAGAGACACGTTAGAAAATGGAAGCATAAAATGATCGTACAAATACGATTAATTATCGTACGGCTGGCAACGCGGACGAAAACAATGTGTTTTTTACAAACTTTGCTTTGCACAACCGATTTTGCCCTCTTCCCGTTGCCGTTTAGGCAGCGAACTTGAATAGACTTCCCCCCTGTCTTTTATTTCCAACTCTTGAAGAAGTACCCACGAAAGCATTTAACTAAATGTCCTACACTAAAATTGTAATCCCCAAAAAAAGATCTTAAATTCATTGTATGAAGAAGAAGAGGAACCTGAGACACACTCCAGGATTCTTGAAATTGTAGCATGAAAACAAATGTAGTTACATTAAGTCGGGCAGCTAAAAACACTTTGGCAATATTCAAGTTAAGGGCATGTAAACGTGTTAAATAAATCGCTAACTTTTCTATCCATAATAACAAGTGCTACTGTTTTTTACTTCAAATGTTGCTGTTTACCTTCTATTTCGATCTTTACGGCAGCCCGTTGAAGCAGCAAACTAATCGGTCTCGAATAAACTACTCTGCACTTTCCATTATATCCACATTATGAAGAAGTAGCCACATGGACATTTGACTACATTTTCCTGAGGATCATCCCACAATGTAAAGAAAAAAATTCCTACTTTAAAAATGCTCCACAAACCACATTTTCTCAATTACTTTTTCCAGTGGAACCTCGGTTTACTAACTAACTGTATTTTTCAGACCATGGGTCCCTGGAGGTCGACTGCTGCTATGAAGCGCTGCCAGCCGTCCATCCCCCCAAGGGGAATCAAGCGGTGGTGAAGGCGTGGGGTGGGGGAGGAGGAATGTGTGTGTATATGCCCATTGTCCTTGGTGTGTTGATATAGTGTCCATAGGCCTGGGGCCGTTCTGCATGCAAGCAAAAGTTCGACCTCAGGTGTCGTTGAGGAGGGAGGGAGGTCAAAAAAGTGTAGACAAGACAAAACAAAGAGAGCAAGCAGGAAGAAGAAGGGAGCGCAAAAAAATGCGACCGCCCTCACCAGAGGCGAGACAGAAAGACATGTAATGGTGGTTCTTTGGTCAAAATGTTGCACAGATTATGTTTTACAGACCATCTTCAAGCCGCTTTCTGACCGTCTTTTCAGGATGCGTCTAATTTACGTGGCTCACCTTCGACAGCGTCTTCTCTCCGTCATCTTTGTTGTACCGGTAGTTACAGGATGAATGCCCCACAGCAAGAGGATAGAGAAAAATGAGTTTATTGACGGACGCACGCAAATGTTCCCGTATTTATGCAGATCCCAAATAAACATCAGCAGGTAGCAATAGGTAAGTTGGTTTTGCGTATTAGGGCGAAACAAAACGCCAGATAACACATCTCCTAATAGGTGCCATTTTGGGTCCTTATACATCCATCCATCCATCCATCCATCTTCTTCCGCTTATCCAAGGTCGGGTCGCGGGGGCAGCAGCCTAAGCAGGGAAGCCCAGACTTCCCTCTCCCCAGCCACTTCGTCCAGCTTTTCCCAGGGGATCCCGAGGCGTTCCCAGGCCAGCCGGGAGACATAGTCTTCCCAACGTGTCCTGGGTCTTCCCCATGGCCTCCTACCGGTCGGATGTGCCCTAAACACCTCCCTAGGGAGGCATTCGGGTGACATCCTGACCAGATGCCCGAACCACCTCATCTGGCTCCTCTCGATGTGGAGGAGCAGCGGCTTTACTTTGAGTTCCTCCCGGATGACAGAGCTTCTCACCCTATCTCTAAGGGAGAGCCCCACCACCCGGCGGAGGAAACTCATTTCAGCCGCTTGTACCCGTGATCTTGTCCTTTCGGTCATGACCCAAAGCTCATGACCATAGGTGAGGATGGGAACGTAGATCGACCGGTAAATTGAGAGCTTTGCCTTCAGGCTCAGCTTCTTCTTCACCACAAAGGATCGATACAGCGTCCGCATTACTGAAGACGCCGCGCCGATCCGCCTGTCGATCTCACGATCCACTCTTCCCTCACTCGTGAACAAGACTCCGAGGTACTTGAACTCCTCCACTTGGGGCAGGGTCTCCTCCGCAACCCGGAGATGGCACTCCACCCTTTTCCGGGCGAGAACTATGGACTCTGACTTGGAGGTGTTGATTCTGGTCCTTATACACACACCATAATAATACCTGTATGTTGAAGCACAGTACGTCTGACTATGGTAGTCGTAATGCGCCACGTTCCATCAAACGGTGCGGCTTCGTAGTTTACCAAAGTCATACTTTAAACCTTTTGACAGCATCATGTGAAATGTTCTATATTCTCAATGAAACATCAGAGTTTTAGTGTTGCTTGATTACGGGTACTTACTAGCATCATTTATTGAACAGGCATCAACTTGCAGTCCACATGTACCTCTTACGGGTGGCTACCATTTACTGGTCACACTTATTACACCGCGTACCATACTAAAATTGCTTCGAGCTTGGTAAGCACGACCAGAATTAATCCGCACCGGGGTTGCTTGGCGAATTGTTGACTTCTGAGAAAATGAAATGATTTTAAGTCCGCTTTCCAGTCCAAAACATACGATAATTGGTTTTTGAACAGAGTTTGTGAATAGAAAAGTTTGTTTATTGAGGAGCATTTAACATGAAGACTAGGTTCCACTCTTGAGTAAAGTCCATATTTTAGTAAAGCTTTGTACACTTTGAACACAATATGAAGCGCTATACAGTATTCGATATCAAACAAACATAGCAAGAGTTTGGATCAACATAGGCAAGACTATTTATTCCCCGCCGAAACACACACACACTGTCGCTAGCCCTGTGGTGCACCGACGGGTTGAAATCACCAAACGCCTTATTTTTGACAGACAGGTCGCTCCAATGATTAGGAATCAAAAATAAAAATCCATTTTTCCTTGTCGGTTAATCTGCTTGGCATGCGGCGTGAAGGAGGTTGAGGTTTGAGGCAGTGTCGACAACGCTGTGGATACTTCCTGAATGTTTCAAACCACACCATCGCTTGGACTTACATTGAGTTAGTTTTTATAAAAAATCAAAAAAACAACTTTAAAAGCACAAACAGTAGCTAACAGCGACACAATGCTCGATCAGACCGCCCACACAATGGATGTGCTGCCGGACACAAAATGGCGGATGAAATGTTTGTACACTGAGACAAGGTTTGTACAACAAAGCATATTTCTAGTCAATCCGTGGTTTGTAAAATCGAAAAGTCCGTACAATGACGGGTTCGTAAATCAAGGTTCCACTGTGTTTTGATCTTGGCAGCCCGTTTAGGCAACTTGACTAAACTACATTTTCCTCGATTTCTATTTTGTCAAGAAGTAGGCATTTGACACCTCAATCAAAGAGGTGGTTTTTTTATATATATTTTCAATGGGATGAAAGAAAATCTCAGAATATTCTGGACGCCTATTTCTAGAAGTTGTAGCTCAACGTAATTAAAGTGTTGTTGTAACTGACTCGACGGTGCCTCTGCTGTTTGCAGCTAAGTGTTGCGCTCTAATTTCCCTCAGTGGGTTTCACACCATTGGGCCTTTTTCCACCAAAAGTTCAGGAACAAAAACGGTTCCTGCAGAAGTGTGAGGTTTGTGTTTCCATCGCATTTCACAGTTCAGGGTAGTTTATACAAATCAGGCTGATGACGTATGGAGGAGTGGTTAAGTATATTCCTACACTAATACCATGTAAATAAACACAAATTATTAGGTTATTTTTCTAAAAAGTAAAGTAAATCAAATACAAAGCAATAACATACAAAACAATATGATTTAGAAAATAAAGCGTTTGTCCAATACGGAAAAGCATTGCATCTAATAGAAAATGTCTCATTTGCACCCCCTGGTGGTAAAATCTATCGAAATGAGGGTTCAAATGGACTCTGTGTCGGTTTTAAAAGTGCTCCCCCTCTGGCCAACATATGAAATAACAAGTGTGGAAGAAATTGAAATGCGCCCCCTTTGGCCAAAATGTATTTAAAAAATAAATGATAATAAAAATAAATATGTGTATAGAGACATACTGTAATAACGAAGTAAATAATGAAGATTAAAAACCAATTACAAACCAAAAAATAAAGATAACTAAGAGCAGTCTTTTTCTCACAATGTGTCGACTTTTTTCTTGTAAAATTGGGAACAATTTTTCCTATTCTTTCTGTTTCTGTAATATTGCAATACATTCTCGTAAAATTATCAATTGATGTAAAACGATTACTTTTTCATGCAAAATGGTGACATTTGTCATATAAAACTCTGACTTTTATCACAATATTGCGAAATAAAATAGTGACATTTTTTTGAGTAAAATGATGAGTTTTGTCATAATTTTGCCAAGTAAAATTCCGATTGTTATTATAATATTGTATATATAAATATATATAATAATTAATAATTATTATTATTATAAATACAAAGCAATAATATACAAAACAATATGATTTAGAAAATAAAACGTACCGAATTGTTCATAAAAATCCGGCTTTTGTACGCAATGTCCAACAGTCAGAAAGTCGCCCTTTTGGTAAATTATGTATTCATGAGTGTCAGGCGGTGGCCCATTTCAGCTGTAAATAACAATACATAAATAATAAATGTCAGTGTTTATCTCACGCTGACAACACAAACAAATTAGCTTGTTAGCATTAGCATTCTGTTCATCCGGGTCAGAGGCTAATAACTACACAAACGGAGTGTCACTGACTACTTTTACAACATGTAATAAAGTAAATAGTTCATATTTGATGTTATTTACCTTCGTTCCACTCTTTATTCCTGTCTTTTTTTCCACATTTGTCCAATGAAGTCAGAGTAGTGAGCAGCTGAGGTCGTTGCTTTGAGTCCGGTTTCATACTCCTCCGTAAATACGTTTAAAAAGAGTCCGTCCACTTCTCGTCGTTTCATGAAATCTAATCACCCGCCAGCTGTGTCTCGCCGTCCCGCACAAGCCGACGGTGCTCCGCCCTCAACACCGTTGACAGAGGCGATGACCTTTGCTCCTGCAAGCGCGCTGATCACACTCTCCCTCCACAACTATATTGCCAAAAGTATTTGGCCACCCATCCAAATGATCAGAATCAGGTGTCCTAATCACTTGTCCCGGTGTATAAAATCAAGCACTTAGGCATGGAGACTGTTTCTACTAACATTTGTGAAAGAATGGGCCGCTCTCAGAAGCTCAGTGATTTCCAGTGTGAAACTGTCATAGTCGTGAAATTTCCTCGCTCCTTAATATTCCAAAGTCAACTGTCGGCTTTATTATAAGAAAATGGAAGAGTTTGAGAACAACAGCAACTCAGCCACCAAGTGGTAGGCCACGTAAACCGAGCGCATAGTGCAAAGAGGTCGCCGACTTTCTGCACAGTCAGTTGCTACAGAGCTCCAAACTTCATGTTGACCGTCCAATTAGCCCACGTACAGTACGCAGAGAGCTTCATGGAATGGGTTTCCATGGCCGAGCAGCTGCATCCAAGCCATACACCACCAAGTCCAATGCAAAGCGTGGGATGCAGTGGTGTAAAGCACGTCACCACTGGACTCTAGAGCAGTGGAGTGATGAATCACGCTTTTCCGTCTGGCAATCTGAGGGACCAGTCTGGGTTTGGAGGTTGCCAAGAGGACGCTACATTTCGGACTGCATTGTGAAATTTGGTGGAGTAGGAATTATGGTGTGGGGTTGTTTTTCAGGAGGTGGGCTTAGCTCAATAGTTCCACATGTTGGACAATTCCATTTTCCCAACCTTGTGGGAACAGTTTGGAGCGGGCCCCTTCCTCTTCCAACATGACTGTGCACCAGTCCATAAAGACATGGATGGCAGAGTCTTGTGTGGATAAGCTTGACTGGCCTGCACAGAGTCCTGACCTGCACCTGAGGTTTATTGGCAACACTAAATTAGCCTTAATGTGTGAATGTGAGTGTGACTGTTGTCTATCTGTGTTGGCCCTGCGATGAGGTGGCAACTTCTCCAGGGTGTACCCTGCCTTCCGCTCGAACGCAGCTGAGATAGGCTCCAGCATCCCCCGCGACCCCAAAAGGGACAAGCTGTAGAAAATGGATGGATGTATGGGTTGTTTTGTCAGGAGTTGGGCTTGGCCCCTTAGTTAAATAAGCCGTGTTAAGTTTTAGGAACGCCCCAACTGGGTTCAACCGAATCAGCCGTTTGACAGCACAGCCCGCCCTAGAAAAGGTTCCGGGAACCTTCCGGAAGTCCCACCTAGCAGGCAAGGAACTCCGAAGAGCTCCTGAAGAACGAAATCTACCCGGGTAGTAGTTTTTTGGTGGAAACACAAGGGGGCATACTTGCCAACCCTCCCGATTTTCCCGGGAGACTCCCGAATTTCAGTGACCCTCCCGAAAATCTCCCGGGGCAACCATTCTCCCGATTTCCACCCGGACAACAATATTGGGGGCGTGCCTTTAGCGTCCGTCTACAACCTGTCGTCACGTCCGGCAAAGTCACACAATATATGCGGCTTCAACACACACACAAGTGAATGCAATTCATACTTGGTCAACAGCCATACAGGTCACACTGAGGGTGGCCGTATAAACAACTTTAACACTGTTACAAATATGCGCCACACTGTGAACCCACACCAAACAAGAATGACAAACACATTTCGGGAGAACATCCGACACCGTAACACAACAGAACAAATACCCAGAACCCCTTGCAGCACTAACTGTTTCGGGACGCTACAATATACATCTCCCCAGCTCCTGAATTCGGAGGTCTCAAGGTTGGCAAGTATGCAGGGGGGACTTGTGGGAAAGTTCCTGCGGTGGAAAAAGGCCTTTTGACTGCAAACGTAAATGTAAACAAACAAATTGGGATCTATTTAAGTCCAGCACAGCGTTGCAGCGTCCACCTTTTCAACACTGCGTAACATGATGATGACCCACTCTGACCGCTCTTGAAACGGTAACAGATGCTTCACGTACGCTCACCTGGGGGGCTCCATTGATTGAGCACATTTATGGGTCTTTGGGTTAAAACAAAAAGGGGGCTTGACTGGTGCAAGCGGGGGAAGGTGCGGTTCTTCTGGTCAACCCCGATTAAATCATCAAGCCTCTTAGTGCTGCTTGAGAATTATGCATGTGTGGCTTTTGGGGGGGAGGCACTTACACAAACCGTTTACCATCTTCCCCCATCCCTCGCCGTCCTGCCATCTTTGCTGAAAGACACGGCGGTCCGAGAGGGAAATTGAATTGTGCATGTTTTATCATTTGAGCGCCTCAACGCTTGAGTCTAAGCCCCCCCAGCCCCCCCTCACCCCCCTTCCCCTCCGTCCTCTGTAATGGTGTAATGTATATTTCATTACGGCCTAATGGGCTCCATTAGCACAGTCTCCTCACAGACATTCAAGACTTATTGTTTTATGGCAGACACACACACACACACAAAAAAAATAACACCCAAAAGGATGGGGGGGATGAAGGATAAATGCACATTTGGAAGAAACGGAGGGAGAAGGGGGGATGATGCAGGGGGGGGGGGGGTCATCTCGGGGAGCGAGATGAAGAGGGGTGTCGTGGCGGGATGGTGGATGTCCTCCTGGGAGTGAGCGGGAGTGAGCATCCATCATTCCGGCAGCTTGCAGATGCTCCACAAGCCACAACATGGCTGTAGTGCCCCCCCCATCTCCATCCTCTCAGTCACCGTCACCGTCACAGCGACACACTGTAAATACAACATGCATGAAAGGGTTTTTTATTCTTTTATTGTGAAGGGCAAAACAACCATAGTCCAGTCTACATGTGTCCAGAATCTTCATGTAATAATAATAATAATAATGATGACAATAATATGATGTGAAATTTAAGGGTGCATTTAATGACAGCGGCACTTGATGGTATTGATGTTTTGTGAATTGTTTTCCTCGGGTTGTTTTTTTTTTGGTAGCCGCTTTTTGTACGTTACTTTCCACGGACGTCTTTTTGCAGGGACGAAAAGGGATGGCTTTGACGTGTGTTTCAAAAACGTGTGTGAAGAGGTAGTTTGAAGCGTGTTTACCTGCTGTGTGCACAACATTGCCTCGTTAGCTGGCGAGGCTACGCAAAAACTACACGACTCATTTTTTGGTGAAACTTTGCCCCGGGGTAATGAAGGAAGTCTAGAGGAATTTGTGTTCGAGTCACCATTGAAATGTTCCCTCCACTTCAGAATGCAAATCCGTCCATTGCTTACGTCATCCTACATAAACCAGGAAGTAGTCTGCTAACCAACTCCCCCCTACCCCCAAACTGTGAATCAACAATAGTATGGCCCCGTCATTCGGAACCAGGAAGTAGTCTAACTAAGAAAAGGAACTGCCCCCCTATCCCCACACACACCACCACCACACCCACACACACACAACCTGTAAATCAACAATAGTATGGTTCTGTCATCCGGAACCAGGAAGTAGTCAACTAACCAACAAAAGGAACAGCCGGCCCTCCCCCCACACCATCCCTGTAAATCAACAATAGTTTGGTCCCTTCATCCGGAACCAGAAAGCAGTCAACTAACCAACAAAATATACCGTCAACCCACGCCCACAACCCACACCTGTAAATCAACAATAGTATGGTCCCGTTATCTGGAACCCGGAAGTAGTCAACTAACCAACAAAAGATACTGTCAACTCACACCCAACCCCCACACCTGTAAATCAACAATAGTATGGTCCCGTCATCTGGAAGTAGGAAGTAGTCAACTAACCAACAAAAAGTACTGTCAACTCACACCCACACCCCACACCTGTAAATCAACAATAGTATGGTCCCGTCATCCGGAACCAGGAAGTAGTCAACTAACCAACAAACCACACCATCCCCGTGAATCAACAATAGTTTGGTCCCATCATTCGGAACCAGGAAGTAGTCTAACTAAGAAAAGGAACCACACACACACACACACACACAACCTGTAAATCAACAATAGTATGGTTCCGTCATCCAGAACCAGGAAGTAGTCAACTAACCAACAAAAGGAACAGCCGGCCCTCCCCCACACCATCCCTGTAAATCAACAATAGTTTGGTCCTGTTATTCGGAACCAGGAAGTAGTCAACCAACCAACAAAAGGAACTGCTGCCCCTCTTCCCACACCATCCCTGTAAATCAACAATAGTTTGGTCTCGTCATTCGGAACCAGGAAGTAGTCCAACTACACACACACACCCACCTGTAAATCAACAATAGTTTGGTCTCGTCATTCGGAACCAGGAAGTAGTCTAACTACACACACACACCCACCTGTAAATCAACAACAGTATGGTTCTGTGATCCGGAACCAGAAAGTAGTCAACTAACCAACAAAAGATACTGTCAACCGACCCCCACCCCCCTCACCTGTAAATCAACAATAGTATGGTCCTGTTATCCGGAACCAGGAAGTAGTCAACTAACCAACAAAAAGAACTGCCGCCCCTCTCCCCACACCATACCCGTGAATCAACAATAGTTTGGTCTCGTCATTCGGAACCAGGAAGTAGTCTAACTAAGAAACACACACCTGTAAATCAACAATAGTATGGTTCCGTCATCCGGAACCAGAAAGTAGTCAACTAACCAACAAAAGATACTGTCAACCCACCCCCACCACTCTCACCTGTAAATCAACAATAGTATGGTCCTGTTATCCGGAACCAGGAAGTAGTCTAACTAACAAAAGGAACTGTCTCCCCCCCACCTGTAAATCAACACTACTATGGTCCCGTCATTCGGAACCAGGAAGTAGTCTACTAACTAACAAAAAGAACTGCTCCACCCTCCCCCCACCTGTAAATCAACAATAGTATGGTCCTGTTATCCGGAACCAGGAAGTAGTCTAACTAACAAAAGGAACTGTCTCCCCCCCTACCTGTAAATCAACACTACTATGGTCCCGTCATTCGGAACCAGGAAGTAGTCTACTAACTAACAAAAAGAACTGCTCCGCCCTCCCCACACCTGTAAATCAACAATAGTATGGTCCTGTTATCCGGAACCAGGAAGTAGTCTAACTAACAAAAGGAACTGTCTCCCCCCCTACCTGTAAATCAACACTACTATGGTCCCGTCATTCGGAACCAGGAAGTAGTCTACTAACTAACAAAAAGAACTGCCCCGCCCTCCCCCCACCTGTAAATCAACAATAGTATGGCCCCGTTATCTGGAACCAGGAAGTAGCCAACTCACCACAGGGAAGTAGTCAACTAACAAACAAAAGAAAGAAAGACATACATAACATAAACAACATACTTTCCCCGCATTTGTCGGAATTATTTATTTATTTATTTATTTTCTGATCTGTTCCACGCCCACCGGAGAATCGGTAATAGTACGGTCCCGTCCTTACACCAGGTTGATACGATGTTGTTGTTTTTTTTACATTTGTTTGAGAAAGGCATTGTCAGATTGTATTTAATTAAAAGGGACAAGCGGTAGAAAATGAATGAAGTGTTTCCCCTCCCCACATGCAAATGGTACGGTCCATGCCCACTGTATGTCCTGTACCGTCACTCCTCCACCAGGAGCTGGCTTGGACTTCCGTAACATAAAATACGTCCCTCCACGATTCTTTCCCCCGCATTTGTTAGAATGATGTATTTATTTTTTTTACTTGCCCACTGAAAAAATCCGTAATGGAAAAGAAAATGGACAAAATGGTATCTTCTGGTTCTTTTGGTAACAGTGGAGCAATCCCACAGTCCGGTCCGTCCAGTCCTAATGTCCAAACATCCATTATTTTTGAAATATTTGCTGTTTGAGTCCAGTTCGAACCCGGAGCCCCCAGCCAGGCCCTCTATTCAAAAACTTCACAGTCCCTTTTTGTTGACGTCACGATCCACGGAACCAGGATATGGAAACAGAAATGTGGCGAGCCTCACTTTTGTTTACAGTCTTCGCCCCACCGAGGGACGTTCTTCTTTGTTCTGCTTTTAACGCCATGTTTCCAACCTATGGACAACGATTATGGAGCTCTTCATGGTTCAACGAAAGGAGCTGCAGTAAACGAGGACAACAACAACTGCTGTACGAACCGAGGGACTGACAATCACAGACTATGAACTTTTTCTCCTATTATTCAAGTGACCTACTGTACCATAGACTTTCCTCTTCTATGCTGCCTCTACTGTACGTGATAGTCTTCAACTTTGCTCTCTAGAAGTGCTTCTTTTTTTCCTTTTTTTAATTGTAAAGAGAAACAACGTCTCGAGGAATGAAGAAAAAAAAAAACAACTAAACTTGTACAAATGTGAATAAGCTTCTGACAGAAACAAAGAGTTGCTCACTGTGTCCGAGACTGTGTCCTTTTGTCCTTTCTTTGGTCTAACTCGCGGCCACGCGCGATCGCGCAAAATGTTTTTGCAGATATATCCTCCTGAGGACCCGCGTCCTTTGCAGAGGACATTTGTTTTTGGCCTGAGTTTTAGCCTTGTTAAGCAAAAACACAAATGTCCACTACAGAGGACGCTGACTCTCAGGAAGATACACTATATTGCCAAAAGTGCACAAAAAAGATCCATAAAGACATGGATGACAGAGTCTGGTGTGGATGAACTTGACTGGCCTGCACAGAGTCCTGACCGGAACTCGATAGAACACATTTGGGATGAATTAGAACGGAGACCGAGAGCCAGGCCTTTCTCGACCAACATCAGTGTGTGACCTCACCAATGTGCATAAACCTCCTCCAACCTCCGAGGACAAAGCTACGAACTATGGGAGACCGGGATTTCTGCTCCGCCGCTCCCAGTCTGTGGAATGCTCTCCCTGACCACCTGAGGGCACCACAGACTGTGGATGCTTTTAAAAAAGGCTTAAAAACCCTTCTTTTAAAAAAAAGCTTTTTTATAGATATATGCATACTAGTTCTAGCTATTAGGTTGTTCTAGTTTTTAATTTTTATTATTTTTATGTTTTTTTCAATATACTGTAGCACTTTGAGGTTGTTTGCTCAATGTAAAGGGCTTTTTACAAATAAGATCTATTATTATTTCTATTATTAATGGTCGAAAATTCCTATAAACACACTACGCAACCTTGTGGACAGCCTTCCCAGAAGAGTGGAAGCTGTAATAGCTGGAAAAAAGGTGGACCGACATCAATATTGAACCCTATGGGTTAGGAATGGGATGGCACTTCCAGTTCATATGTGAGTCAAGGCAGGTGGCCAAATACTTTTGGCAATATAGTGTATGATTGTTGGAAAAGTACAAAAAGTTAAGAACCCTTAGACCTAAACGTATTCCTTGTCAAACAATTTCAAGCAAAAGTATGTCAGGAATCCAAATAGTTTTTAAAGAAATAACGATAATTGATAATTGTATTCAGGTTTCATGATTGTGATATTCTGAACTAATCTATTTGTATTACTTCTTATGGAAAAATGTATTATAAATTCAAAAACTTGGGTTTGAAAAGTTTAAAAGCTTAATTATCCATAAGTGTGAATGGTTGTTGGTTGATAGGTGCTCTCTGATTGGCTCAGTCCAGGGTGAACACCGCCTCTCACCAAAAGTCAGCTGGGATAGGCTCCAGCTTATACCTGTGGCTCTACTGAGGACAAGTGGTTTGGACAATTGATGGATGGACAGATTAAGTTAACAACAACAATACGTTGATCAGTCCTGTATGTGAAGCACTGCCAACAAACGCAGAAGTCCCTTCGGTGACCTCACAAACGATCAGAAATCACAAAAATCCTTATCAACCTGCTGAGACTGGTAGGTCGTGAGTTCAAACCCCGGCCGAGTCGTACCGAAGACTATAAAAATGGGACTCATTACCTCCCTGCTTGGCACTCAGTTGGAATTGGGGGGTTAAATCACCGAAATGATTCTCGAGCGCGGCCACCGCTGCTGCTCACTGCTCCCCTCACCTCCCAGGGGGTGGAACAAGGCGATGGGTCAAATGCAGTGGGTAGTTTCACCACACCTAGTGTGTGTGTGTTACTATCAGTGGTACTTGAACTTTTTTAACTTTAAGTTTGAATTCCAATGGTCGAAATCTGTCCGCTTCCAAGTTGACAAGATTATTCCGGCGCCAGCTCTTAAAGTGGTCATATTGGGATTTATTTTTTTACAATTAAAGCATTTGGACTTCTCTGCTTAGGCTGCTTCCCCCGCGACCCGGCCTCGGATTGAAAACACTTCCTTTAGGTCCGCATAACATGTAATGGTGCTTCTTTGGTCAACAGTTTGCGTAGATTATGTTTTGCAAACCATCTTTAAACCGGGTTTCTGACCGTCTCTTCAGGGTGCAGCATTTTGTGGGCGGTCCTAAATACATGCCCATGGTGCTCCTCCTTTTATTTTAGCAGCAAAAATGTCAAAAGTTTAAAAATCCTTCAGTATATTTTCCTCCAAACAAGATGGGGCTATCTAAGAAGGGCTCTGTGCTTCAATGTATTTATTTATTACATTTTTGTATTTTTATGCAATATCTCTTTGCATTTCTTTTAATTTATATTGCAGTGTTTTTTTCCATCCTGCTATGTTAAAATGTACACTGCTTTGCACAATTTTTTTTTTAAATTGTATCTTATTTCTGTACAGTACTTTGGCCAAATGGGGATTGTTTTTAAATGTGCTATATAAATGATTAAACTGAAATGAAATGAACTCATGTCCGGCTGCAATTCCCGCCTGGCCCCGCATCAAGATAGTCCAAATATTTCAGAATCAGAATCAGAAATACTTTATTAATCCCAGAGGAGAAATTAAGATTTTCAGCACAATCACCATACAAGAGCAGACAAACATTACAGGGAGACAGAACAGGATCGCTGACGGGTCTGCCAACTTCCGGCGCCCCTTACAAAAAAGGTGAGAAACAGGTAAACGCTGGGGCCAAGGAAAAAAAACAAACCTCATAGCCATAGCACACATAAAGGCCTACTGAAATGATTTTATTTTAAATTTAAACGGGGACAGCAGATCCATTCTATGTGTCATACTTGATCATTTCGCGATATTGCCATATTTTTGCTGAAAGGATTTAGTAGAGAACATCGACGATAAAGTTCGCAACTTTTGGTCGCTGATAAAAAAAGCCTTGCCTGTACCGGAAGTAGCGTGACGTCACAGGTTGAAAGGCTCCTCACATTTCCCCATTGTTTACACCAGCAGCGAGAACGATTCGGGCGGAGAAAGTGACGATTACCCCATTAATTTGAGCGAGGATGAAATATTTGTGGATGAGGAACGTGAGAGTGAAGGACTAGAGTGCAGTGCAGGACGTATCTTTTTTCGCTCTGACAGTAACTTAGGTAAAAGGGCTCATTGGATTCCACACTTTCTCCTTTTTCTATTGTGGATCACGGATTTGTATTTGAAACCACCTTGGATACTATATCCTCTTGAAAATGAGAGTCGAGAACGCGAAATGGACATTCACAGTGACTTTTATCTCCACGACAATACATCGGTGAAGCACTTTAGCTACGGAGCTAACGTGATAGCGTCGTGCTTAAATGCAGATAGAAACAAAAGAAATAAGCCCCTGACTGGAAGGATAGACAGCAGATCAACAATACTACTATCAGGAGACACCGAACCAAACACTGGACATGTAACTACACGGTTAATGCTGTGCCGCCTGTCGAAGCCTAGCAATGCTGTTGCTAACGACGCCATTGAAGCTAACTTAGCTACGGGACCTCGTCAGAGCTATGATAAAAACATTAGGGCGCCACCTACGCCAGCCCTCATCTGCTCATCAACACCCGTGCTCACCTGCGTTCCAGCGATCGACGGCGGGACGAAGGACTTCACCCGATCATCGATGCGGTCGGCGGCTAGCGTCGCATAGCGCGTCTGCTATCCAAGTCAAAGTCCTCCTGGTTGTGTTGCTGCAGCCGGCCGCTAATACACCGATCCCACCTACAGCTTTCTTCTTTGCAGTCTCCATTGTTCATTAAACAAATTGCAAAAGATTCAGCAACACAGATGTCCAGAATACTGTGGAATTTTGCGATGAAAACAGAGCTGTTTGTATTGGGATACAATGGTGTCCAAATACTTCCGCTTCAACCATTGACGTCACGCGCAAACGTCATCATATCGTAACGTTTTCAGCCGGAAGTTTGCCGGGAAATTTAAAATTGCACTTTATAAGTTAACCCGGCCGTATTGACATGTGTTGCAATGTTAAGATTTCATCATTGATATATAAACTATCAGACTGCGTGGTCGCTAGTAGTGGCTTTCAGTAGGCCTTTAACCTTCATTGATTTGTTTTAAAGGATTTCTAGCACCACTAGGTTAGAAACATTTACGAATAATGCAGAATACTCCTAAAATACCTCATTTGGCCCTAAAATGCTACATGTAGCATGTAATTCAAAGTAATACTGTTGATGGTGTTCACTAATTCAAGTGAAGTGAATTATATTTATATAGCGCTTTTCTCTAGTGACTCAAAGCGGTTTAAATTGTGAGACCCAATATCTAAGTTACATGATTAAACCAGTGTGGGTGGCACTGGGAGCAGGTGGGTAAAGTGTCTTGCCCAAGGACACAACGGCAGTGACTAGGTTGGCAGAAGCGGGTATCGAACCCTGAACCCTCAAGTTGCTGGCACGGCCACTCTACCAACCGAGCTATACCGCCCCACTAATTCAAAAAGAACATCGTTTTTGTACAAAATCCTGCTTTAGGTAGTCCCAAAAAGTACAGGATAACCAGGTGTGTGTGTGTGTGTGTGTGTGTGTGTGTGTGTGTGTGTGTGTGTGTGTGTGTGTGTGTGTGTGTGTGTGTGTGTGTGTGTGTGTGTGTGTGCACTTGTCTCACCGTCCTTGTGTGGACATAGACTTGATAAACCACCCTTTCTGTGAGGATCTTTTGACTTGTGAGGACATTTGCCTGGTCCTCACAACTACAGAAGTAAAATATTTTTTTTAATTTGTGTGTTTTGCATTCTGAAGTGAGGTTGCAACTAGGGATGTCCGATAAATGTTTTAAAATTTAATTATTGGTATCGTTTTTTTTTATTATCGGTATCGGGTTTTTTTTTGGTTTTTTTTATTATTAAATCAACATAAAAAACACAAGATACACTTACGATTAGTGCACCAACCCCAAAAAAATATTATCGGTATCGATTTTTTTTGTTTGTTTGTTTTTTGTTTTTTTTAATTAAATCAACATAAAAAACACAAGATACACTTACGATTAGTGCACCAACCCAAAAAAAATATTATCGGTATCGTTTTTTTTAAATTATTTTTTTTAATTTTTTAATTAAATCAACATAAAAAACACAAGATACACTTACGATTAGTGCACCAACCCAAAAAAAATATCATCGGTATCGTTTTTTTTTTTTTTTTTTTTTTTTTTTTTTTTAAATCAACATAAAAAACACAAGATACACTTACGATTAGTGCACCAACCCAAAAAAAATATTATCGGTATCGTTTTTTTTTGTTTGTTTGTTTTTTGTTTTTTTTTAATTAAATCAACATAAAAAACACAAGATACCCTTACGATTAGTGCACCAACCCAAAAAAAATATTATCGGTATCGGTTTTTTTTGTTTGTTTGTTTTTTGTTTTTTTTAATTAAATCAACATAAAAAACACAAGATACACTTACGATTAGTGCACCAACCGAAAAAAAATATTATCGGTATCGTTTTTTTTAAATTATTTTTTTAAATTTTTTAATTAAATCAACATAAAAAACACAAGATACACTTACGATTAGTGCACCAACCCCAAAAAAATATCATCGGTATCGTTTTTTTATTTATTTTTTTTATTTTATTTTTTTAAATCAACATAAAAAACACAAGATACACTTACGATTAGTGCACCAACCCAAAAAAAATATTATCGGTATCGGTTTTTTTTGTTTGTTTGTTTTTTGTTTTTTTTAATTAAATCAACATAAAAAACACAAGATACACTTACGATTAGTGCACCAACCCAAAAAAAATATTATCGGTATCGTTTTTTTTAAATTATTTTTTTAAATTTTTTTATTAAATCAACATAAAAAACACAAGATACACTTACGATTAGTGCACCAACCCCAAAAAAATATTATCGGTATCGTTTTTTAAAAAAAAAATTTTTTTAAATTTTTTTAAATCAACATAAAAAACACAAGATACACTTACAATTAGTGCTCCAACCCAAAAAAAAACCCCTCCCCCATTCACACTCATTCACACAAAAGGGTTGTTTCTTTCTGTTATTAATATTTTGGTTCCTACATTATATATCAACATATATCAATACAGTCTGCAAGGGATACAGTCCGTAAGCACACATGATTGTGCGTGCTGCTGGTCCACTAATAGTACTAACCTTTAACAGTTAATTTTACTCATTTTCATTCATTACTAGTTTCTATGTAACTGTTTTTATATTGTTTTACTTTCTTTTTTATTCAAGAAAATGTTTTTAATTTATTTATCTTATTTTATTAATTTTTTAAAAAAGTACCTTATCTTCACTATACCTGGTTGTCCAAATTAGGCATAATAATGTGTTAATTCCACGATTGCATATATCGGTTGATATCGGTATCGGTAATTAAAGAGTTGGACAATATCGGAATATCGGATATCGGCGAAAAGCCATTATCGGACATCCCTAGTTGCAACTCTCTACTCCCATCTAGGGCTAGATATATATTTTTTCATCATTCTAGCTATAATGGAAAGGGGGGCCCTCACAACCTACTAACTAAACGTGGGTCCACACAAAGTAGGCAAGACATGTATGTGTGTGTGTGTGTGTGTGTGTGTGTGTGTGTGTGTGTGTGTGTGTGTGTGTGTGTGTGCGTGCGTGCGTGTGTGTGTGTGTGTGTGTGTGCGTGCGTGTGTGTGTGTGTCCTTAAGGAGAATCTGGAATTGATATGTCATCGATCACCACTTTTATGATAAACGACCTCCTGAAGGAGTATCCTGGCTGCTTTAGCCTCACAACTTATTAAAGCCACCGTGGACATACATCATGCATATGATATATTACAGGATATCATTATATATTTGACACTGTAGACTTTTAGGCTCAGTTCAGGCCAAACAAGAAATCTGTCTATAGTATCTCACAAAAGTGAGAACAAAGATAACATTTTATAACATCTCCTCAGGGGGAAGTACTATAGAAAGTACACTTGGATATACTTAAGTGTGGTCAGTGTGTATAGATAGAAGGGGTGTCCAAACAATTCATCCATTCATTTTCTACCGCTGGGGTGCTGGAGCCTATCTCAGCTGCATTCGGGCAGAAGGCGGTGTACACCCTGGACAAGTCACCACCTCATCACAGGGCCAACTCAGAAAGCATATCAAATGTAAATACCCAGGGGTCTGGCAGGTGGTATACTGTCTTCATCTTGCAGACAATGTGAGAAAATCAGGTCAGTGTACTTCCTTGACATCGCATGCACAGCATTCACTTATATGACCCAATCTAAACAACCTTCCCTAGTCATGGTGCAGGAAAAAAAATTAAAATCTAACCAGTACACAACAACATACAGTCATACATAATAAAACTTGCTCACTAAACCTTGTGGATATCATAAAAAAAACATCCCATCACCATAAAATTCGAAATTACACCCATTTAAATCAATTGCCAGGCATGATGGGGGAAAAAATGCATAAGACTCTCTCCACACTTATCCATGTTTGACTTTTAGCTGCTTGATATTTCTGATTGATTACAAAGCTTTAAAGAGGTGATCACAGAAGTAAACAAGGTAGGAATTGAACTTTCACTCTCTTGTCTATTATCTAAATAACTTCTTAGCCAGTCTAAAACTACTCCTCTCACACCAAATGAATACAACTTGGACAATAATATAGAATGATCTATAGTATCAAATGCTTTTTTAAGATCGATAAATACCCCTATAGTGTATTTCTTATTATCAGTTGCTGTTGCTATATCCTCAATTATATTCATTACAGCTGAAGCAGTGGATCTATTGGTCCGGAATCCATACTGGCTCTCACTCAACAGCATGTTCTTTTCAATAAAACTATCTAATTTTTTTACAAATATTTTTTCAATTATTTTAGAAAATTGTGACAGTAGTGACACTGGTCTGTAATTAGTGAATCTATGTTTATCTCCCGTTTTAAAGAGTGGAATTACCTTTGCTACCTTCATTGTATTTGGAAAGGTCCCTGTTTGAAAAGAAAGATTAAAAATATAACAAAGAGGTTTGATGATACAGTCAATAGTCTTTTTTACAATTATCATGTCTATACCATCATTGTCTGTTGATGTCTTATTTTTCAGTTTTGTTACCACCGATACAATTTCATTTTCACTAACATCTCCTAGAAGCATGGACTGTAGCACTTTGCTTCCCCCTCTCCATCCACTCTGTATATCTTTATGTTCTCCAAGACTCTCTGCCAATTTGGGTCCAACATTCACAAAAAAAGAATTGAATCCGTTTGCCACTTCATTCATATTTGTTATCATCTTATTATCCTCATTGATAAAATGGCTTGGTGGGTTTGTAGGCCCAGATGTTTTTCCTATTACCTTGTTCAGAATATTCCAAGTTCCTTTGATATTGTTTTTATTTTTTTCTAGTAAATTATTATAATATTCTCTTTTTGCTTGTCTCATTATTGTTATCAATTTGTTTTTGTAAACCTTATATTTCGTTTCAGCATCCTTTGTTCTTACTTTTATGAAATCTCTATAAAGTTTGTTTTTCTTTTTACAAGCATTCTGTAGTCCCTTTATAATCCAAGGCTTTTTATTGTAGCTGTCTCTTTGTTTCCATACATTCGGACAATGCTTTTCATACAATGATAAATATATATTAAGAAAAGCCTCATTCCAGTCTGTTTCAAATAAGTCCTTCCTAAACCTATTTATTGCCTCTTCAGTTCTTTTCCTTACATATCTATGAGTTTTTTCCTCCCTCTTTTTATCAATTGGACAGTCATAAGTAAGAAACACAGGTAAGTGGTCACTTATATCATTAATTAATAGTCCACTTTTTATATTATTTTTTATGTCATTTATAAAGATGTGATCAATTAACGTTGCACAATTTGTCGTTATTCTACTGGGTTTGGTGATCAATGGATAAAGCCCTCTACTATATACCACATCCAAGAAGTCTCTTGTTGATTTATTTCTGGGTGAGCTTAGCAGGTCTATGTTATAGTCGCCACACATGACACATGTTTTCTTTTCCTTCACCTTACACAATAATTCTTCCAAACTATCATTAAATGCTTCTACTTTAGACCCAGGTGTCCTATATATACACGTAACAATAACATTTCTCTTCTTTTCTATTTCTACCTCTACAGTTACACATTCAAATAAATCATCAATTACCACTGTCATGCATTCCACAGGTCTACATTTCAATTCACAGTCAACAAACAGGGCCACACCTCCTCCCTTCTTGTTTCTTCTACTACAGTGATACAACTCATACCCGTCAATGGAGAAATCGATACCTCTGTCTTTATCGATCCATGTTTCAGAAAGTGCTATTATTTTGAATTTGCCATTTAGAGTCTTCAGGTATTCGTCAATCTTTGAGAAATTTGCATATAAGCTTCTACAGTTCTACAGTATTATCTAAACCAGGGGTCACCAACGCAGTGCCCGCGGGCACCAGGTAGCCCATAAGGACCAGATGAGTAGCCCGCTGGCCTGTTCTAAAAATAGCTCAAATAGCAGCACTTATCAGTGAGCTGCCTCTATTTTTTACATTTTATTTATTTACTAGCAAGCTGGTCTCGCTTTGCTCGACATTTTTAATTCTAAGAGAGACAAAACTCAAATAGAATTTGAAAATCCAAGAAAATATTTTAAAGACTTGGTCTTCACTTGTTTAAATAAATTAATTAATTTTTGTACTTTGCTTCTTATAACTTTCAGAAAGACAATTTTAGAGAAAAAATACAACCTTAAAAATGATTTTAGGATTTTTAAACACATATACCTTTTTACCTTTTAAATTCCTTCCTCTTCCTTCCTGACAATTTAAATCAATGTTCAAGTAAATTTATTTTTTTATTGTAAAGAATAATAAATACATTTTAATTTAATTCTTCATTTTAGCTTCTGTTTTTTCGACGAAGAATATTTGTGAAATATTTCTTCAAACTTATTATAATTAAAATTTTAAAAAATTATTCTGGCAAATCTAGAAAATCTGTAGAATCAAATTTAAATCTTATTTCAAAGTCTTTTGAATTTCTTTTAAAATTTTTGTTCTGGAAAATCTAGCAGAAATAATGATTTGTCTTTGTTAGAAATATAGCTTGGTCCAATTTGTTATATATTCTAACAAAGTGCAGATTGGATTTTAACCTATTTAAAACATGTCATCAAAATTCTAAAATTAATCTTAATTAGGAAAAATTACTAATGATGTTCCATAAATTATTTTTTTAATTTTTTCGAAAAGATTCAAATTAGCTAGTTTTTCTCTTCTTTTTTTCGGTTGAATTTTGAATTTTAAAGAGTCGAAATTGAAGATAAACTATGTTTCAAAATTTAATTGTCATTTTTTTTTCGTGTTTTCTCCTCTTTTAAACCGTTCAATTAAGTGTAAATATCATTAATTATTAATAATAACATAGAGTTAAAGGTAAATTGAGCAAATTGGCTATTTCTGGCAATTTATTCAAGTGTGTATCAAACTGGTAGCCCTTCGCATTAATCAGTACCCAAGAAGTAGCTCTTGGTTTCAAAAAGGTTGGTGACCCCTGATCTAAACTAACATTGTCATTGAATTGTTCCTCGGTGTAGTAGTCACATGTAGCATTGATTGAGTTGAACAGATGGTTTTCTGGGTCAACATCATTTTCAAAGTCATACAGTTTATAGTCCATGTATTCAGCTCTTAGAAACTTTTGATTCTCAGTTGTCTCACCTTCTCGCTGCGTAGCCTTCCCCGTCTCCAGCCAAGGATGAGCCGTGTCAGTCATAAGTCTAGCAGGTCTCATCTATATTGATCCAAGTCGCGGAGCTCTCGGATCATGACAACTTTGGCTTCTTCATATGGTCCATTTAGCCCAGGGGTCGGCAACCCAAAATGTTGAAAGAGCCATATTGGACCACAAATACAAAAACAAATCTGTCTGGAGCCGCAAAAAATTAAAAGCCATATTACATGCGTCATGAGATATACATTTAATTAAGAGGACTTAAAGGAAACTAAATGAGCTCAAATATAGCTACAAATGAGGCATAATGATGCAATATGTACATATAGCTAGCCTAAATAGCATATTAGCATCGATTAGCTTGCAGTCATGCAGTGACCAAATATGTCTGATTAGCACTCCACACAAGTCAATAACATCAACAAAACTCACCTTTGTGCACTCATGCACAACGTTAAAAGTCTGGTGGACAAAATGAGACAGAAAAAGAAGTGGCATAAAACACGTCCGAGAAAGTCGGAGAAAGTTATACATGTAAAAAAAACTATACGGTGAGTTCAGGGACCGCCAAAATTAGTAGGACAAAACAGCGCTCGCCAAATACTCGAATCAGTGAAGCATGTTTAATACAAACAGTGTGATTTATAACAATTAGGGAGGTTTGTGTCATGTTTGTCCTCCTACAGAAACCATATTAAAACAAAAAAATAGATTTTTTTCCCCTCATCTTTTTCCATTCTTCATACATTTTTGAAAAATCTCCAGAGAGCCACTAGGGCGGCGCTAAAGGCTCTAGAGCCGCGGGTTGCCGACCCCCGATTTAGCCGAATCGTGATTTTGCAGTTCCGTGTCCATGTTGCTTGTATCTTGTTTTCTTTTCTGAGGATGCGTGCTTGTCTTGCAATGTCAGCGTTCTTCTTGGTAAGATGTTCATTGATGTAAATTAGCTTTGATTGATATCCAACAATTGCGACAACAACTTTTTACTGTCAACTGAGTTTAGTTTTTTAATGATTTCTGCTGGTGGTGTGCCTCCGGATTTTTTTCAACGCAAAAAATGTGCCTTGGCTCAAAAAAGGTTGAAAAAAACACTGCCTTAGACGCATCCTCGCTCATCCATGCAGACTGGACACCGGTGGGCGGCCGAGGGTGGAGTCGGCTCTCTTGGTTGCTTTGTTGGGTCTGCTCCTGTCTCTGACCATGCTCCCCCATCAGGGCAAGGAAAAAACTCAATCCAATGGGATGACAATGAGAAACCTTGGAGGGGACCGCAGATGTTGAGGTCGTCTACGTCCATGCTCGAAAGCTGGGAATGTTGAAATAGACGCAGCTAATGTGTGCATGGTATGCAGGGCACCGTTGTTTTCATCAACACCAATCACGGTTGTGTCAGTTCCTCAAGCAGCCTGTAATTAATTGTCAAAAGAAAGTGTTCGCCGACATTAGCGGAGCGAGGTCGCTCTCGGGCAGGCTGAGGACAACAGACCGCTCAAATATGCTCACTTTAATTCCCGACTGAAGTGTCTGAGTGACGCCGCATCGCCGCCGTCCCATTAATGCTAATAGAAGAGCAAGGTCTCCGCAGGAGGAGGAAAACTAGCTTTGCAAGATTAGCGGCGGGCTGGCGGAAGATTTGTTTTTTTTTGTGTGTGCAAGTTAATTGGACAGGAGAGGACGTACTAAATCCCTGATGTCATTAAAATGCTTCTTTTTTCTTTCCCCCACCGAGTTATTGTTCATAAAAACGCCTCTGCCCAGGGAGAGGAGAACTCACGAGGTGGCGTAAAATACACTTTAGTGGATGACTACATTATTCTCCATGTGCGTCTGCGGTGTCTCTGCCGGCTGCACGCCAGTGACGTGCGGTGAGGTTCATGGCTGGTGAGGCACTGACTTCATCACAGTTAGATTTACAAACGTATGAACCCTAAAGAGTATCTTATTCACCATTTGATTGGCAGCAGTTAACGGGTTATGTTTAAAAGCTCATACCAGCATTCTTCCCTGCTTGGCACTCAGCATCAAGGGTTGGAATTGGGGGTTAAATCACCAAAAATTGTTCCCGGGCGCGGCGCCGCTGCTGCCCACTGCTCCCCTCACCTCCCAGGGGGTGAACAAGGGGATGGGTCAAATGCAGACGACACATTTCATTACACCTAGTGTGTGTGAGACAATCATTGGTACTTTAACTTAACTTTAACTTTACACATACAAACTGTAGCACACACACAAAAGCACATTTAATAAAAAAAAAAAAAAGGTTATTATGGTCTTACCTTGACTTATAAATGAAGTCCATGCGCCGCTGTTGTGCTGGATTAATGCACCCCCGCCGTAGAATGCACCCCCTGACGGGAGTTTTATATCAACTAAAGCCCACACTTAAACGTTCCACATGCAAGATTGAATCTATTTAAAAAAGTTATTTAATAAGAAGCCAAAAAGTGCAAAAACAATAATGTTTGTGTTGGAGGAGTTGTGAATGAATGAAATATGAAATCCGTGCTGCAGTCTGCAGGTGTACCTAATGTTGTGGCTCTGCAGTCATTCAAAACTCCTCCAACACGAACATTATTGTTTTTGCACTTTTTGGCTTCTTATTAAATAACTTTTTTAAATAGATTCAATCTTGCACGTGGAGAGTTTAAGTGTGGGCTTTAGTTGATATAACACTCCCGTCAGGGGGTGCATTCTACGGCGGGGGTGCATTCTCTACCACCAGGAGGCGGGATTACTGCGAGCCTCAGCCAGTGCGTCTTCGCAGCAGTTTTATGATTGCTCAGCACAAGAAATACTTTACACACATACAGTTGTTGACAAAATACACTGTACATTATATACCTCAGCTAACTAAACTATGGAAATTTATAATATAGTTCATATAGCAATACGGTCTCACTGCACAGCAGGCCAGCAGTTAGCCGAGTCCGCAATCCATGTTGAGGCACAACGCAGTAATCTAAAACTGGTGAAGTTAAATGGAAAATAACTTTATAGTATAATCACTGGATACATATAACAATTTAATTAATTTTTTTTCTTTTTACATTTTTTTTCTTTCCATGATGGCACGTGAGGCCCCGCCTCACCTGCCTCCACTGACTGCACGTCACTGCTGCACGCCTTGATTGTAAGGACCTTTGTTTTTTTAATAACAAGTTAAATCGTAAATATTGGGAATAGAACTAGTTTTTCCAGATGTGGTTTTTTTTTTAAATTTTTACAGACTATATTTGGCAATAGACGTTTCAACGTCATTAACTAGCATACTAGCGGGGGGTGTATTTTGTAGCGTCCCGGAAGAGTTAGTGCTGCAAGGGGTTCCGGGTATTTGTTCTGTTGTGTTTATGTTGTGTTACGGTGCGGATGTTCTCCCGAAATGTGTTTGTCATTCTTGTTTGGTGTGGGTTCACATTGTGGCACATTCTTGTAACAGTGTTAAAGGCCTACTGAAACCCACTACTACCGACCACGCAGTCTGATAGTTTATATATCAATGATGAAATCTTAACATTGCAACACATGCCAATACGGCCGGGATAGATTACTAAAGTGCAATTTTAAATTTTGCGCGAAATATCCTGCTGAAAACGTCTCGGTATGATGACGCCTGCGCGTGACGTCACGGATTGTAGAGGACATTTTGGGACAGCATTGTGGCCAGCTATTAAGTCGTCTGTTTTCATCGCAACATTCCACAGTATTCTGGACATCTGTGTTGGTGAATCTTTTGCAATTTGTTCAATGAACAATGGAGACAGCAAAGAAGAAAGCTGTAGGTGGGAAGCGGTGTATTTCGGCCGGCTGCAGCAACACAAACACAGACGGTGTTTCATTGTTTACATTCCCGAAAGATGACAGTCAAGCTTTACCATTGGCCTGTGGAGAACTGGGACAACAGAGACTCTTACCAGGAGGACTTTGAGTTGGATACGCAGACGCGGTACCGTGAGTACGCAGCTGCGGCTTCCAAACATTTGATCGCTTGCCCGTACGTGCATGCCGCTATGTGCATGTCACGTACGTAACTTTGGGGACTTTGGGGAAATATATGTGCTGTATGAACTTTGGCGGGTTATATGGACGGGAGGGGGGAGGTGTTTGTTATGCGGGATTCATTTGTGGCATATTAAATAATAAGCCTGGTTGTGTTGTGGCTAATAGAGTATATATATGTCTTATGTTTATTTACTGTTTTAGTCATTCCCAGCTGAATATCAGGTCCCACCCGCCTCTCACAGCGTCTTCCCTATCTGAATCGTTTCCACTGCCCTCTAGTCCTTCACTCTCACTTTCCTTATCCACGAATCTTTCATCCTCGCTCAAATTAATGGGGAAATCGTCGCTTTCTCGGTCTGAATCGCTCTCGCTGCTGGTGGCCATGATTGTAAACAATGTGCAGATGTGACGTCACGCTACTTCCGGTACAGGCAAGGCGACCAAAAGTTGCAAACTTTATCGTCGATGTTCTCTACTAAATCCTTTCAGCAAAAATATGGCAATATCGCGAAATGATCAAGTATGACACATAGAATGGACCTGCTATCCCCGTTTAAATAAGAAAATCGCATTTCAGTAGGCCTTTAAAGTTGTTTATACGGCCACCCTCAGTGTGACCTGTATGGCTGTTGACCAAGTATGCCTTGCATTCACTTATGTGTGTGTGAAAAGTCGTAGATATTATGTGATTGGGCCGGCACGCAAGTAATATTGTTGTCTGGGTGGATTTCGGGAGAATGGTTGCCCCCGGGAGATTTTCGGGAGGGGCACTGAAATTCGGGAGTCTCCCGGGAAAATCGAGAGGGTTGGCAAGTATGACTGGGAGACGCAACTGCTCTGTACTTTTCCCTACGGTCGTGTACCACTCCGTACAGCGGCATTTTTAAAAAGTCATACATTTTCCTTACATTTTAAAGCATAATATCGGCAGTCCTATATTATCGGACATATCTAATCATGATTTCTGGTTATGTTAGAGAAGGCCGCACCAACGCATGCAACACACAGACGCACACATCACATTTAAACACGTCTCCCTGCGATGGCGATGATGTCACCCACAGGTGCAGCAGGGACTGATTAACCACTAATAACCACCTGTCGTTCCTTTGAGAATGACTAATTGGTCCACGCGTCATCACGGTCAGGCCGTTTGCTTTCCCCCCCAACATGTGTGTGTTGAAGCAGCGTTTTGTGTAATAATGACACACTTCCTGCCAGCAACAGTTGCTCTTCCCCACTGCTCTCACATCTTTGGGGGGATGAGACGCGAGTGTGGAATTAAAGCTAGACAGGCTATAGTTAGCAACCACGTCACCGAGGCTTCGCACGACACCCACTTCTCCTCATGTCGGACTCAAAGCCTCCTCGCTCGCCTCCTTTCTTCCCCGGGAACGTCATCCTCGTTTTGGTCGGAGCAATTTCAAACAGGGAAAAACCCAACAAAACTCTTGATTGTGCTTTTTTTTTTTTTTTAAAGGTCCTCTATTATGCAAAAGTGACTTTTTCCAATATATTCTACCGATAATATGTGTCCTGAAAAGCCTGTTTATGATTATTTATCGTCTCCTTCACTTGTCTGTTTGGATGCAGGAGTTGTGACCCCAGGATGCGGAGACAGAAGACGGCGTGCAGGTGAGATGTATTGTCAGGTTCAAACACTGATGACATCTATTAATCAGACAAGAAGCAAGGAACCATGCAGAGACAGAGTTCAATTTAGCTCATGAGGAGAACGCATGGAGCTGCACACTTAGTCACAGTCTCGCCCTACGCTCTAAGGTTCACACTGCAAAAAGTCAGTGTTCAAAAACAAGAAAAAAAAAATACAAAAATTAGGTGTATTTTACTTGAACTAAGGAAAAATATCTGCCAGTAGAACAAGAAAATTTGGCTTGTCAAGACTTTCCAAAACAAGTAAAATTAGCTAACCTCAATGAACCCCAAAATACCTTAAAATAAGTATATTCTCACTAACAAGTGCACTTTTCTTGATAGAAAAAAAAAATATGAGACCTTTTTTCTCAATATGTTGAAATATATTCTTAAATTAAGTAAATGCTAATATATATATATATATATATATATATATATATATATATATATATATATATATATATATATATATATATATATATATATATATACTACCGTTCAAAAGTTTGGGGTCACCCAAACAATTTTGTGGAATAGCCTTCATTTCTAAGAACAAGAATAGACTGTCGAGTTTCAGATGAAAGTTCTCTTTTTCTGGCCATTTTGAGCGTTTAATTGACCCCACACATGTGATGCTCCAGAAACTCAATCTGCTCAAAGGTCAGTTTTGTAGCTTCTGTAACGAGCTAAACTGTTTTCAGATGTGTGAACATGATTGCACAAGGGTTTTCTAATCATCAATTAGCCTTCTGAGCCAATGAGCAAACACATTGTACCATTAGAACACTGGAGTGATAGTTGCTGGAAATGGGCCTCTATACACCTATGTAGATATTGCACCAAAAACCAGACATTTGCAGCTAGAATAGTCATTTACCACATTAGCAATGTATAGAGTGTATTTCTTTAAAGTTAAGACTAGTTTAAAGTTATCTTCATTGAAAAGTACAGTGCTTTTCCTTCAAAAATAAGGACATTTCAATGTGACCCCAAATTTTTGAACGGTAGTGTATGTATATATATATATATATATATATATATATATATATATATATATATATATATATATATATATATATATATATATATATATATTATATATATATATATATATATATATATATATATATATATATATATATATATATATATATATATATATATATATACACAGCCCTGCCCCCAGCCAAATGTTTTTTTATTGTAATTTTGAATAATTTATCTGAATGTGCATGAACTATTTCTGTTCAAAATAGTTTGAAATGTCACACGTGAAATGTTTAAATATTAACTGTCAGTTTACTGTACTGTGCCAACTGTACTACTATATGAGTACGTGTTTTCTATTGTTTCATTGAAAATAAAACAGCAAAGTCCATTTGGCTGTCATCTGTTTTAATTATGAGACACAATTGTGTCAAAGTCATGATTTTTTTGTTCATGCTTGAAATAAGAAATGATTACTTTAAAAAAGTAGTTTTATACTTGTGAGTGTTGATGACACAGCTTTGCAACAGTTGATATTCTAGTTTCAAGCATGTTTTACTCAATATAGGTCATAACATCTCAGCAACAAGCTGTAATAGCTTACTGAGATCGTTTAGGAGCAAAACCCTTAAAACAAGTAAAACACTCTAACATAAAATCTGCTTAGTGAGAAGAATTATCTTATCAGACAGAAAATAAGCAAACATCACCCTTATTTGAGATATTTAATCTTACTTAGATTTCAGTTTTTGTAGTGCAGCTCCCACATCCCTCTATTTATTCAGGAGTTCCACAGTCAACATCACTGAGGCCGCCTCTAAAAGGAGTGGTCACATATATCATGCGAAGCAGGTCCAGTACGCACAATACGTGACGGAATGTGCTGGGGGCCTTGTGATTTCGCCTTGTCTCCGCTTCAGCTGTGTGCTGAAGGCCACCCCCTCAGACAAGACGTTTCGTCCTTGCACAGATACAAAAGTCTAACTTGAGCACAATAGCAAATAACTATAGCAACGGACTTTAAGCATACTAAAGTTGTGTGAAAATATATATATATCCAATAATATATATCTACTTATTAATGATATATTTTAAAATAGGCCAAGGGACGATGTACATTTTGTACTTGAGTGCATATGCAACCTGCATGTTAGATCCCTGACAACTCTTTGACTTATTATTATTCCAACTAAATTGCCATTTTGCTCCGTTAACATACTCAAAATCCCTAAAATGTGGCAAGCATGTGTATTTTGATGAACATTAACGTGTTTTAGGGTCTTCTGGACGCGTGGAAAAAAGTTTGAAAATACAAAACCCAAAACCAGTGAAATTGGCACGTTGGGTAAATGGTAAATAAACACAGAATACAATGATTTGCAAATCATTTTCAACTTATATTCAATTGAATAGACTGCAAAGACGATATATTTAACGTTCAAACTGGAAAACTTTGTTATTTTTTGCAAATATTAGCTCATTTGGAATTTGATGCCCTCCAACATGTTTTTAAAAAAAGCTGGCACAAGTGGCAAAAAAGACTGACAAAGTTGAGGAATGCTCATCAAACCCTTATTTGGAACATCCCACAGGTGGGTGCCATGATTGGGTATAAAAGTAGATTCCATGAAATACTCCGTCATTCACAAACAATGATGGGGCGAGGGTCGCCACTTTGTCAACAAATGCGAGAGCAAATTGTCGAACAGTTTAAGAACAACATTTCTAGGGATTTCACCATGTACGGTCTGTAATATCATCAAAAGGTTCAAATAATCTTGAATTAAAGTACCACTGATTGTCACACACACACACTAGGGGTGGTGAGATTATCCTCTGGAGAAATCACTGCACGTAAGCGATGATATTACGGACCTTCGATCCCTCAGGCTGTACCGCATCAACAAGCAACATCAGTGTGTAAAGGATATCACCACATGGGCTCAGGAACACTTCAGAAAACCACTGTCAGTAACTACAGTTCGTCGCTACATCCGTAAGTGCAAGTTAAAACTCTACTACGCAAAGCGAAAGCCATTTATCAACAACACCCAGAAACGCCGCCGGCTTCGCTGGGCCCGAGCTCATCTAAGATGGACTGATGCAAAGTGGAAAAGTGTTCTGTGGTCTGACGGGTCCACATTTCAAATTGTTTTTGGAAACTGTGGACGTCGTGTCCTCCAGGACAAAGAGGGGAAAAAAAACATCCGGATTGTTCTAGGCGCAAAATTGAAAAGCCAGCATCTGTGATGGTATGGGGGTGTGTTAGTCCCCAAAGCATGGGTAACTTACACATCTGTGAAGGCGCCATTAATGCTGAAAGGTACATACAGGTTTTGGAGCAACGTATGTTGCCATCCAAGCAACGTTATCATGGACGCCCCTGCTTATTTCAGCAAGACAATACTCAGCTGACAATGTCTCCCATTGAAAATGTGTGGCGCATTATGAAGCCTAAAATACCACAACGGAGAACAACTTAAGCTGTACATCAAGCAAGAATGGGAAAGAATTCCACCTGAGAAGCTTCAAAAATGTGTCTCCTCAGTTCCCAAACGTTTACTGAGTGTTGTTAAAAGGAAAGGCCATGTAACACAGTGGTGAACATGCCCTTTCCCAACTACTTTGGCACGTGTTGCAGCCATGAAATTCTAAGTTAATTATTATTTGCAAAAAAAAAATAAAGTTTATGAGTTTGAACATCAAATATGTTGTCTTTGTAGTGCATTCAATTGAATATGGGTTGAAAAGGATTTGCAAATTCCGTTTATATTTACATCCAACACAATTTCCCAACTCATATGGAAACAGGGTTTGTAGAAGGAATGTGTTTATAGGCCTACTCAGACTATAAACAGCCAGTAAAATTGTCATTAGCATTCATAAGGTGTTAATACAAGTTATTACAGTCTTGTAAAAGGGAGTTCCAGGAGATTCAAACTGAAATATAATGATGGCGGAAGAAATATGGACCATATTACAAAACAATATAGGGGTGCACGGCTGTAAAAGTGCTCTTGATACACAAGAGTGAACTCCCCCAGAGGACACGGTCCAAATGGGGGGGGGGGGGGGGGGGGGGGGGACCATTCCTCATCCTCCATTGTCTCCTCGCTAGAGTTTCCTGCTCCGGCCAAACGGAACAGCCAGTGGCTTTATCAAGATTTATGAGCTAAATCATCACTAGGAAATATAAGAAGACGCTCGCCGGGGCCCGCCAGGAAGAGGGAAGGGGAAGAGAGCGAGGACGACACCACAAGGAGAACAAGTGAATAAAAAGAGGAGCGGTAAATAGTTGTTGCAGGAGCAGATGTACGCACTCCATCCACGAGCCTTCGCCGCTATCTTTTATGATGACTTCCACTTTGGAAGCCTCTGAACAAGCAAGAGGAGCAGCCATTAAAGGATGAATGGACCAGATTAAATGTGGGGGGGAAAAGTCTATTAGCCATGGATGCTATTACTTCCCTCACGATGACTACAATGTTAACACCTTGCACTGCGAAAAGTCGGTGTTCAAAAACAAGAAAAAATAACACAAAAATGAGGGGTATTTTATTTGAACTAAGTAAAATTATCTGCCAATAGAACAAGAACATTTGGCTTGTCAAGACTTTCCAAGACAAGTAAAATTAGCTAACCTCAAAGAACCCAAAAATACCTTGAAATAAGTATATTCTCACTAATAAAAATATACAAATATTTAATAATGACAAAATGTTTTAAAATCTGAAAAAATAATTCAGATGATTTAGTGATGGGGGAAAAAAAGACTTCAACACTCAATGTATTCATCCAATTACCACATTTCATAAATATAGAAAAATATAGAAGAAATATTACAAAATATAATATTGAAAATAATAAATGGCTTAAATAGCTGGCTGTGAAAAAAGGGATCAATACATTATGGTCAATGCTATTTTAAAGCTGATTAAAAAAGCTGAAATAATCATGAAATACACCTAAAATTACTTCTTATTAGTAAAAATAATAATAATTTACCTTGTGCTTATAGTTTGCACTGCATCTTTAGGGAGAGATGTTTCTTTGACCACACTGCAAAAAGTCGGTGTTCAAAAACAAGGAAAAAAAATACAAAAATGAGGGGTATTTTATTTGAACTAAGCAAAATTATCTGCCAATAGAACAAGAAAATTCGGCTTGTCAAGACTTTCCAAAACAAGTAAAATTAGCTAACCTCAAAGAACCCAAAAATACCTTCAAATAAGTATATTCTCACTAATAAAAATATAAAAATATTTAATAACATCTGAAAAAATAATTCAGATGATTTAGTGATGGGGAAAAAAAGACTTTAACACTCAATGTATTCATCCAATTACCACATTTCATAAATATAGAAAAATATAGAAAAAAATATTACAAAATATAATATTGAAAATAATAAATGGCTTAAATAGCTGGCTGTGAAAAAAGGGATCAATACATTATGGTCAATGCTATTTTAAAGCTGATTAAAAAGCTGAAATAATCATGAAATACACCTAAAATGACTTCTTATTAGTAAAAAAAATACTAATTTACCTTGTGCTTATAGTTTGCACTGCATCTTTAGGGAGAGATGTTTCTTTGACCACACTGCAAAAAGTCAGTGTTCAAAAACAAGGGAAAAAAATACAAAAATGAGGGGTATTTTATTTGAACTAAGCAAAATTATCTGCCAATAGAACAAGAAAATTTGGCTTGTCAAGACTTTCCAAAACAAGTAAAATTAGCTAACCTCAAAGAACCCAAAAATACCTTCAAATAAGTATATTCTCACTAATAAAAATATAAAAATATTTAATAACATCTGAAAAAATAATTCAGATGATTTAGTGATGGGAAAAAAAAGACTTCAACACTCAATGTATTCATCCAATTACCACATTTCATAAATATAGAAAAATATAGAAAAAAATATTACAAAATATATATCTTTAGGGAGAGATGTTTCTTTGACCACACTGCAAAAAGTGAGTGTTCAAAAACAAGGGAAAAGAGTACAAAAATGAGAGGTATTTTACTTGAACTAAGCAAAATTATCTGCCAGTAGAACAAGAAAATTCGGCTTGTCAAGACTTTCCAAAACAAGTAAAATTAGCTAACCTCAAAGAACCCAAAAATACCTTAAAATAAGTATATTCGCACTAATAAAAATATAAAAATATTTAATAATGACAAAATGTTTTCAAATCTGAAAAAATAATTCAGATGATTTAGTGATGGGGAAAAAAAGACTTCAACTCTCAATGTATTCATCCAATTACCACATTTCATAAATATAGAAGAAATATTACAAAATATAATATTGAAAATACTAAATGGCTTAAATAGCTGGCTGTGAAAAAAGGGATCAATACATTATGGTCAATGCTATTTTAAAGCTGATTAAAAAAGCTGAAATAATCATGAAATACACCTAAAATTACTTCTTATTAGTAAAAATAATAATAATTTACCTTGTGCTTATAGTTTGCACTGCATCTTTAGGGAGAGATGTTTCTTTGACCACACTGCAAAAAGTCAGTGTTCAAAAACAAGGGAAAAAAATACAAAAATGAGGGGTATTTTACTTGAACTAAGCAAAATTATCTGCCAATAGAACAAGAAAATTCGGCTTGTCAAGACTTTCCAAAACAAGTAAAATTAGCTAACCTCAAAGAACCCAAAAATACCTTCAAATAAGTATATTCTCACTAATAAAAATATAAAAATATTTAATAACATCTGAAAAAATAATTCAGATGATTTAGTGATGGGGAAAAAAAAGACTTCAACACTCAATGTATTCATCCAATTACCACATTTCATAAATATAGAAAAATATAGAAAAAAATATTACAAAATATATATCTTTAGGGAGAGATGTTTCTTTGACCACACTGCAAAAAGTGAGTGTTCAAAAACAAGGGAAAAAAGTACAAAAATGAGGGGTATTTTACTTGAACTAAGCAAAATTATCTGCCAATAGAACAAGAAAATTCGGCTCGTCAAGACTTTCCAAAACAAGTAAAATTAGCTAACCTCAAAGAACCCAAAAATACCTTAAAATAAGTATATTCTCACTAATAAAAATATACAAATATTTAATAATGACAAAATGTTTTAAAATCTGAAAAAATAATTCAGATGATTTAGTGATGGGGGAAAAAAAGACTTCAACACTCAATGTATTCATCCAATTACCACATTTCATAAATATAGAAAAATATAGAAGAAATATTACAAAATATAATATTGAAAATAATAAATGGCTTAAATGGCTGGCTGTGAAAAAAGGGATCAATACATTATGGTCAATGCTATTTTAAAGCTGATTAAAAAGCTGAAATAATCATGAAATACACCTAAAATTACTTCTTATTAGTAAAAAAAAAAAAAATTTACCTTGTGCTTATAGTTTGCACTGCATCTTTAGGGAGAGATGTTACTTTGACCACACTGCAAAAAGTCAGCGTTCAAAAACAAGGAAAAAAAATACAAAAATTAGGGGTATTTTATTTGAACTAAGCAAAATTATCTGCCAATAGAACAAGAAAATTCGGCTTGTCAAGACTTTCCAAAACAAGTAAAATTAGCTAACCTCAAAGAACCCAAACATACCTTAAAATAAGTATATTCTCACTAATAAAAATATAAAAATATTTAATAACATCTGAAAAAATAATTCAGATGATTTAGTGATGGGAAAAAAAAGACTTCAACACTCAATGTATTCATCCAATTACCACATTTCATAAATATAGAAAAATATAGAAAAAAATATTACAAAATATATATCTTTAGGGAGAGATGTTTCTTTGACCACACTGCAAAAAGTGAGTGTTCAAAAACAAGGGAAAAGAGTACAAAAATGAGAGGTATTTTACTTGAACTAAGCAAAATTATCTGCCAGTAGAACAAGAAAATTCGGCTTGTCAAGACTTTCCAAAACAAGTAAAATTAGCTAACCTCAAAGAACCCAAAAATACCTTAAAATAAGTATATTCGCACTAATAAAAATATAAAAATATTTAATAATGACAAAATGTTTTCAAATCTGAAAAAATAATTCAGATGATTTAGTGATGGGGAAAAAAAGACTTCAACTCTCAATGTATTCATCCAATTACCACATTTCATAAATATAGAAGAAATATTACAAAATATAATATTGAAAATACTAAATGGCTTAAATAGCTGGCTGTGAAAAAAGGGATCAATACATTATGGTCAATGCTATTTTAAAGCTGATTAAAAAAGCTGAAATAATCATGAAATACACCTAAAATTACTTCTTATTAGTAAAAATAATAATAATTTACCTTGTGCTTATAGTTTGCACTGCATCTTTAGGGAGAGATGTTTCTTTGACCACACTGCAAAAAGTCAGTGTTCAAAAACAAGGGAAAAAAATACAAAAATGAGGGGTATTTTACTTGAACTAAGCAAAATTATCTGCCAATAGAACAAGAAAATTCGGCTTGTCAAGACTTTCCAAAACAAGTAAAATTAGCTAACCTCAAAGAACCCAAAAATACCTTCAAATAAGTATATTCTCACTAATAAAAATATAAAAATATTTAATAACATCTGAAAAAATAATTCAGATGATTTAGTGATGGGGAAAAAAAAGACTTCAACACTCAATGTATTCATCCAATTACCACATTTCATAAATATAGAAAAATATAGAAAAAAATATTACAAAATATATATCTTTAGGGAGAGATGTTTCTTTGACCACACTGCAAAAAGTGAGTGTTCAAAAACAAGGGAAAAAAGTACAAAAATGAGGGGTATTTTACTTGAACTAAGCAAAATTATCTGCCAATAGAACAAGAAAATTCGGCTCGTCAAGACTTTCCAAAACAAGTAAAATTAGCTAACCTCAAAGAACCCAAAAATACCTTAAAATAAGTATATTCTCACTAATAAAAATATACAAATATTTAATAATGACAAAATGTTTTAAAATCTGAAAAAATAATTCAGATGATTTAGTGATGGGGGAAAAAAGACTTCAACACTCAATGTATTCATCCAATTACCACATTTCATAAATATAGAAAAATATAGAAGAAATATTACAAAATATAATATTGAAAATAATAAATGGCTTAAATGGCTGGCTGTGAAAAAAGGGATCAATACATTATGGTCAATGCTATTTTAAAGCTGATTAAAAAGCTGAAATAATCATGAAATACACCTAAAATTACTTCTTATTAGTAAAAAAAAAAAAAAATTACCTTGTGCTTATAGTTTGCACTGCATCTTTAGGGAGAGATGTTACTTTGACCACACTGCAAAAAGTCAGCGTTCAAAAACAAGGAAAAAAAATACAAAAATGAGGGGTATTTTATTTGAACTAAGCAAAATTATCTGCCAATAGAACAAGAAAATTCGGCTTGTCAAGACTTTCCAAAACAAGTAAAATTAGCTAACCTCAAAGAACCCAAACATACCTTAAAATAAGTATATTCTCACTAATAAAAATATAAAAATATTTAATAACATCTGAAAAAATAATTCAGATGATTTAGTGATGGGAAAAAAAAGACTTCAACACTCAATGTATTCATCCAATTACCACATTTCATAAATATAGAAAAATATAGAAAAAAATATTACAAAATATATATCTTTAGGGAGAGATGTTTCTTTGACCACACTGCAAAAAGTGAGTGTTCAAAAACAAGGGAAAAGAGTACAAAAATGAGAGGTATTTTACTTGAACTAAGCAAAATTATCTGCCAGTAGAACAAGAAAATTCGGCTTGTCAAGACTTTCCAAAACAAGTAAAATTAGCTAACCTCAAAGAACCCAAAAATACCTTAAAATAAGTATATTCGCACTAATAAAAATATAAAAATATTTAATAATGACAAAATGTTTTAAAATCTGAAAAAATAATTCAGATGATTTAGTGATGGGGAAAAAAAGACTTCAACTCTCAATGTATTCATCCAATTACCACATTTCATAAATATAGAAGAAATATTACAAAATATAATATTGAAAATACTAAATGGCTTAAATAGCTGGCTGTGAAAAAAGGGATCAATACATTATGGTCAATGCTATTTTAAAGCTGATTAAAAAAGCTGAAATAATCATGAAATACACCTAAAATTACTTCTTATTAGTAAAAATAATAATAATTTACCTTGTGCTTATAGTTTGCACTGCATCTTTAGGGAGAGATGTTTCTTTGACCACACTGCAAAAAGTCAGTGTTCAAAAACAAGGGAAAAAAATACAAAAATGAGGGGTATTTTACTTGAACTAAGCAAAATTATCTGCCAATAGAACAAGAAAATTCGGCTCGTCAAGACTTTCCAAAACAAGTAAAATTAGCTAACCTCAAAGAACCCAAAAATACCTTAAAATAAGTATATTCTCACTAATAAAAATATACAAATATTTAATAATGACAAAATGTTTTAAAATCTGAAAAAATAATTCAGATGATTTAGTGATGGGGGAAAAAAAGACTTCAACACTCAATGTATTCATCCAATTACCACATTTCATAAATATAGAAAAATATAGAAGAAATATTACAAAATATAATATTGAAAATAATAAATGGCTTAAATGGCTGGCTGTGAAAAAAGGGATCAATACATTATGGTCAATGCTATTTTAAAGCTGATTAAAAAGCTGAAATAATCATGAAATACACCTAAAATGACTTCTTATTAGTAAAAAAAAATAATAATTTACCTTGTGCTTATAGTTTGCACTGCATCTTTAGGGAGAGATGTTACTTTGACCACACTGCAAAAAGTCAGCGTTCAAAAACAAGGAAAAAAAATACAAAAATGAGGGGTATTTTATTTGAACTAAGCAAAATTATCTGCCAATAGAACAAGAAAATTCGGCTTGTCAAGACTTTCCAAAACAAGTAAAATTAGCTAACCTCAAAGAACCCAAACATACCTTAAAATAAGTATATTCTCACTAATAAAAATATAAAAATATTTAATAACATCTGAAAAAATAATTCAGATGATTTAGTGATGGGGGAAAAAAAGACTTCAACACTCAATGTATTCATCCAATTACCACATTTCATAAATATAGAAAAATATAGAAAAAAAATATTACAAAATATAATATTGAAAATAATAAATGGCTTAAATAGCTGGCTGTGAAAAAAGGGATCAATACATTATGGTCAATGCTATTTTAAAGCTGATTAAAAAGCTGAAATAATCATGAAATACACCTAAAATGACTTCTTATTAGTAAAAAAAATACTAATTTACCTTGTGCTTATAGTTTGCACTGCATCTTTAGGGAGAGATTTTTCTTTGACCACACTGCAAAAAGTCAGTGTTCAAAAACAAGGAAAAAAAATACAAAAATGAGGGGTATTTTACTTGAACTAAGCAAAATTATCTGCCAATAGAACAAGAAAAGTCAGCTTGTCAAGACTTTCCAAAACAAGTAAAATTAGCTAACCTCAATGAACCCAAAAATACCTTAAAATAAGTATATTCTCACTGATAACAAGTGCACTTTTCTTGGTAGAAAAAAAAAGTGAGACCCTTTTGCTCAATATGTTGAAAAATATTCTTAAATGAAGTAAATGCTAGTGCCATTATCTTGACATAATGATATGTGCTCGGCATTACATTTCTTGAAACCAGCAAACTTATACTAAAAACTAATTTATTGCTCTTAATGGAAAGGCAACAAGGCAACCGCTTGTTACTCTCGGGTCTCCTAGCCGCTCAGGCAAATCATATTGTTTAAAAATGCATTTTTCCATCGACAACATGACATCATCGCGCCAAGCGCGTGCTCTTTCAGTCAATTAGTGCGCATATATACAGCCCGGCCCCCATGTCACATGTTAAATGCTTAGATTTCAGTTTTTGCAGTGTAACAATTTTGAACAGAAATAGTACATGCACATTCAGATGAATTCTTCAAAATTACAATTAAAACATTTTTGGCCGGGGGCCGGGCTGTATATATGCGCACTAATTGACTGAAAGAGCACGCACTTGGCGCGATGATGTCATGTTATCGATGGAAAAATGCATTTTTAGACCATATGATTTGCCTGAGCAGCTAGGAGACCTCGAGAGTAACAAGCGGTTGCCTGGTTGCCTTTCCATTAAGAACAATAAATTGGTTTTTAGTGTAAGTTTGCTGGTTTCAAGAAATGTAATGCCGAGCGCATATCATTATGTCAAGATAATGGCACTAGCATTTACTTCATTTAAGAATATTTTTCAACATATTGAGCAAAAACGTCTCTTTTTTTCTACCAAGAAAAGATGTTATTAGTGAGAATATTCTTATTTTAAGGTATTTTTGGGTTCATTGAGGTTAGCTAATTTTATTTGTTTTGGAAAGTCTTCACAAGCCAAATTTTCTTGTTCTGTTGACAGATAATTTTGCTTAGTTCAAGTAAAATACCCCTCATTTTTGTTTTTGTTTTCTTGTTTTTGAACACTGACTTTTTGCAGTGTAGAAATGTTAAATGTTTAAATATTAACTGTCAGTTTACTGTACTGTGCCAACTGTACTACTATATGAGTACGTGTTTTCTATTGTTTCATTGAAAATAAAACAGCAAAGTCCATTTGGCTGTCATCTGTTTTAATTATGAGACACAATTGTGTCAAAATCATGATTTTTTTTTTTCATGCTTAAAATAAGAAATGATTACTTTAAAAAAGTAGTTTTATACTTGTGAGTGTTGATGACACAGCTTTGCAACAGTTGATATTCTAGTTTCAAGCATGTTTTACTCAATATAGGTCATAAAATATCAGCTACAAGCTGTAATATCTTACTGAGATCATTTAGGACCAAAACCCTTAAAACAAGTAAAACACTCTAACATAAAATCTGCTTAGTGAGAAGAATTATCTTATCAGACAGAAAATAAGCAAATATCACCCTTATTTGAGATATTTAATCTTACTTAGATTTCAGTTTTTGCAGTGTGTTTAGAGTGTCCGCCCTAGGTTGTGAGTTCAAACCCCGGCCGAGTCATACCAAAGACTATAAAAATGGGACCCATTACCTCCCTGCTTGGCACTCAGCATCAAGGGTTGGAATTGGGGGTTAAATCACCAAAAATGATTCCCGGGCGCAGCCACCGCTGCTGCTCACTGCTCCCCTCACCTCCCAAGGGGTGATCAAGGGGAAGGGTCAAATGCAGAGGACACATTTCACCACACCTAGTGTGTGTGTGACAATCATTGGTACTTTAGCTTAACTTAACTTTAACTTGTTTACCTCGCCACATTTTTTGTATGATTCCAGACACGTGAGATGGCACGAAATTTTGGAATGTGCTATTTTTGCTGTGAACCTTTGTGCTAAAATTGCAAGAAACTAAATTTGTCATCGTGTTCCTTGGCCTTTTTTTGCTCTTCAGCACTAGTAATGCTGTGACGTTAAAAACGCTACCGAGCATGACAACAGCCGTCCAGAGCGTTAAACTTGGCTTTTTGCAGCTTTTTCCAACACACTTTCAAGGGGATTTAAAAGGAATTGCATGTGTTTTGATTTAAGTTTGTTTTTTTTTTGCAACAAATATTTCAACAATTTCGTAAAATGTTGCCTCTATAGCAGTGGTTCTTAACCTGGGTTCGATCGAACCCTAGGGGTCGGCCTCAGGGGTTCGGCAGAGCCTCCGTCGCGGAGGTCAAGACACGCCCGACTCATCGTGTAAATAAAAACTTCGCCCTGTCGGCGTATTATGGATACCCCCAAACAATGTTCCCTCTAATTTTGCATATTTTGAGCAAACGCAAAAACTCCTTGAGCATTCAGTGGAGCACATGTGAGCGACGTCAGACCTGCAGCACACCTGTCCCAAACCTGACTAAATAACAAGTTCAATGTTTTATTATTGTTTCGATAAATGCATTAAAATGCAATATCGGAAATTATCGGTATCGGTTTTTTTATTATCTGTATCGGTTTTTATTTTTTTTTATTTTTTTTATTTTTTTTATTTTTATTAAATCAACATAAAAAACACAAGATACACTTACAATTAGTGCACCAACCCAAAAAACCTCCCTCCCCCCATTTCTTTCTGTTATCAATATTCTGGTTCCTACATTATATATCAGTATATATCAATACAGTCTGCAAGGGATACAGTCCGTAAGCACACATGATTGTGCGTGCTGCTGGTCCACTAATAGTACTAACCTTTAACAGTTAATTTTACTCATTTTCATTAATTACTAGTTTCTATGTAACTGTTTTTATATTGTTTTACTTTCTTTTTTATTCAAGAAAATGTTTTTAATTTAGTTATCTTATTTTATAATTTTTTTTTAAAAGTACCTTATCTTCACCATACATGGTTGTCCAAATTAGGCATAATAATGTGTTAATTCCACGACTGCATATATCGGTTGATATCGGTATCGGTTGATATCGGTATCGGTAATTAAAGAGTTGGACAATATCGGAATATCGGATATCGGCAAAAAGCCATTATCGGACATCCCTAATTATTGTAATCAAATGACAGCAGTCATTTCCATGAGATTATTTTCTAATATAAGTGTTTTGGCCCACTTACAATGACTATAACATATTGTTTTTCATGAGCTGTGTACTAGTATTATATGTCTGGGTGGAGGAAATAATGTGTACCCCTTTCAGATATCGCATTTAGTCCCCACCAAAACATTCACATGTTGCACAATGAGATGTAAACATGGGATCATGTGTACATTCCTGTAACTTTCTGTTTGTAAAATATACCTTTATTAGTATTTCTTTAATATAATAACATCATTTTATGATTACGGTTCGGGTTCGGTGAATGCGCATATGAAACTGGTGGGGTTCGGTACCTCCAACAAGGTTAAGAACCACTGCTCTATAGCCAGGGTCCCTTTACGAGAGAATTCACTTTGTTTGTGTTGTACTTTTTACTTGCTTTTATTTGCTACACTTATCCCAAAAGAAGGAGTTAGAAAGGGGCTGTTAAGAGAAGAAGGAGACTTTTGATTTTGAAAACGTAAAAACGTTATGGAGAGTTAGTTTTGTTTCTTTCTTTGTTTTCCTCATATAAGTTTGTCAGAAAAATTGTATGTAAATTATCCAAAAACGTTCCGTTCTGAGTTCCCAATGAACAGACAAGAGGCTGTGTTTGTTGCACCAAGCAAAGGCTTGGAAAATTCCATTGTGTGCGATCGAATTTGTCATCGAAGACCTGCTCAAGCTGAATCCAGGACTAGCCCAAGCCTCGAGGTATCTTTTTCTTTTATCTTAATGTGACGGAAAACAATGACTGTTTACATACTCCCCATTCCTTTGGAAGCAGATGTTGTTGTGTAAACAGGGAGTGTCCAGATAAAGGAGGACACGTAAACCTTTATCGTCAGAGCGTGGGTGACACTGTAAAACAGTGTTTTTCAACCACTGTGCCGCGTAGTGTGCCGTGGGAGATTGTCTAATTTCACCTATTTGGGTTAAAAATATTTTTTGCAAACCAATAATTATAGTCTGCAAATGATGTGTTGTTGAGTGTCGGTGCTGTCTAGAGCTCGGCAGAGTAACCGTGCAATACTCTTCCATATCAGTAGGTGGCAGCAGGTAGCTAATTGCTTTGTAGATGTTGGAAACAGCGGGAAGCAGTGTGCAGGTAAAAAGGTGTCTAATGCTTAAACCATAAATAAACAAAAGGTGAGTGCCCCTAAGAAAAGGCATTGAAGCTTAGGGAAGGCTATGCAGAACAAAACTACAACTGAACTGGTTACAAAGTATGTATTTTTTGTATTTTTTTATTTTTTGTATTTTTCGTATTTTTTGTATTTAGTGTATTAAATTCTGCAACTAGAGTTGGATCCCACTGTATGCAATATCTGAAGAGCATGGAAAAAAGCATTTCACTGTGGTGTACTATGCATGTGACGAATAAAACCTTGAACCTTGAAAGGAAAAAAAAATGAATGCTGGATGACAGCAAAGACTTACTGTGGAGCAAAGACAGGAAAATACCAAAACAAGAGAAAAAGCCACCAAAATAGGAGCGCAAGACAAGAACTAAAACACTACACACAGGAAAACAGCAAAAAAAATACAAATAAGTCAGGGTGTGATGTGACAGGTGGTGACAGTACACCTACTTTGAGACAAGAGCTATAGTGATGCATGCTTGGTTATGGTTTAAAGTCATACCCAACAATTGCGACAACGACTTTTTACTGTCAACTGCGATTCGTTTTTTAATGATTTCTGCTGGTAAGTAAGTAAGTAAGTACGCATGATATTCACACACACTAGTGGTGTGCCTCCGGATTTTTTCAACGCAAAAAATGTGCCTTTGCTCAAAAATGGTTGAAAAACACTGCTGTAAGAGGTTACAGGTTGACACGTTTCTCCTCAATTGAGCAAAATTGAATTCTGCCTCTGTCTGATTCTTTGCTTCTTGTCTTGTTTAATAAATGTCATGAGTGTTTGAACCTGACAAAGTGGTTAGCTTCTTTTTAAACATGAAACAAAACCAAGACGTTTATATTTCATGTTTGGCAATCGAGTCAAAACAGGGCCTGATTGTTTTCATATTTCATACCAATATATAACACGGTTAACTTCTTTCTACACTGAGTGATGGGGGACTGTTTGACACTGGAACTGACCAATCTCATTCATTCCAATGCTGGAAATGGTTTCTACATACAACCCGAGCAGGAGGTCAGGTGTCGCAGAAGAGTTTGGACCTTTGAGTTTCCGCAGAATTGATGAGGAAAACAAGGACGTGTGGGAGTGCGCAGGGAAAAAGCATCCATCCAATAAAGGGCAAACAAGACAGCAAAACTAAACCGCATAAAAGAAAGAATTAATAGCAGGCGCGGACAGCGCCATCCAGCATGGGGAGACGACGCGGTGCGGCGGGCGAGCGAAGGATGGGCTTTTGATGGAGTCTCAGGCGGAGTGTTTATGACGGCCTAGCGCCAGCAAACATAATGAGTTGACTGATCAATTGTTGCTGCTGGGATCAATAACACTGTTTTGACATCCCACATTAAGCCCTAACTAATTGCCACATTGCTAAATGCTTTTAAGGAGGAGGAGACTGAGGGAGACAACATATACAAAGAATCAATAATGCAGTCACAGTAGTCTTTCTAACGTACTGGCTTACCAAATGACATGTACAGTAACTACATGTATGCACTCTACATGTACTGTAACATGTACTATGCATGTACTGTAACATGTACTCCACATGTACTGTAACATGTACTCTAAATGTACTGTAACATGTACTCCACATGTACTGTAACATGTACTCTACATGTACTGTAACATGTACTCTTCATGTACTGTAACATGTACTCTACATGTACTGTAACATGTACTCTACATGTACTGTAACAGCATGTACAGTAACACATACTATACATGTTTTTGTAACAGCATGTACTGTACACGTACTGTAACATGTACTCTACATGTACTGCAACAGCATGGACTGTACATGTACAGTAAGAACATGTACTGTATGAACATGTACAGTAAGAACATGTACTGTATGAACATGTACAGTAGGAACATGTACTGTAGGAACATGTACTATTGGAACATGTACAGTAAGAGCATGTACTGTAGGACCATGTACAGTAACAAAATGTACAGTAATAACATGTACTGTATGAACATGTACAGTAAGAACACGTACTGTAGGAACATGTACTGTTAGAAAATGTACAGCAAGAACATGTACAGTAGGAACATGTACAGTAAGAATATGTACTGTAGGAACATATACTGTAGGAACACGTACAGTAAAAACATGTACTGTAGGAACATGTACAGTAAAACATGTACAGTAAGAACATGTACTGTAGGAACATGTACAGTAAGAACCTGTACTGTAGGAACATGTACTGTAGGAACACATACAGTAAAAACATGTACAGTAAGAACATGTAATGTAGAAACGTGTACAGTAAGAACATGTACAGTAAGAACATGTACTGTAGGAACATGTACAGTAAGAACATGTACTGTAGGAAAATGTACAGTAAGAACATGTACAGTAAGAACATGTACTGTAGTAACACATACAGTAAGAACATGTAATGTAGAAACATGTACAGTAAGAACATGTACTGTAGGAACACATACAGTAAGAACATGTACTGTAGAAACATGTACAGTAAGAACATGTACTGTAGGAAAATGTACAGTAAGAACATGTACAGTAAGAACATGTATTGTAGTAACACATACAGTAAGAACATGTACTGTAGGAACACATACAGTAAGAACATGTACTGTAGAAACATGTACAGTAAGAACATGTACTGTAGGAAAATGTACAGTAAGAACATGTACAGTAAGAACATGTATTGTAGTAACACATACAGTAAGAACATGTACTGTAGAAACATGTACAGTAAGAACATGTACTGTAGGAACACATACAATAAGAACATGTACTGTAGGAACATGTACAGTAGAAACATGTACAGTAAGAACATGTACTGTAGGAACATGTACAGTAGGAACATGTACAGTAGGAACATGTACAGTAAGAACATGTGCAGTAAGACTTGGTTGCTGTGTAATTGAGTGGCAGCAGGAGACGTGTGGTGTTACCAAAGTGGAGCGGTGGTGTTGTTGAGGGTTTGAACCTCAGAGGTCTCATAGGACAGTTGATTGGTTGGTTAGAAGCACCTTCACCCCCACTTCACTTCACCCACACTTGGTCAAGCTTTAGTGAAGACACATTATTTAGTCCCTGCAGGATTTTGCCATGTCTTTCAAATTAAGCTCGGCCTTGCGTCTATTTATTATATATATATATATATATATATATATATATATATATATATATATATATATATATATATATATATATATATATATATATATATATATATATATATATATATATATATATATATATATATATATATATATATATATATATTGTTGGAAGCATATCCATATTTAAGTGTTACTTCTTTCTAAACTCCTATAGTCATATAAAGAATAGCTAGTATTCTTCCTTCTTTTGAGTCTCATAGTAAGGTGTTGGCCTTCTAGATTGGAATGTGTCAGAGTAGAGATAACTCGGAGTAGTCTAAACAAAGAGAGTGGGGGCGAGGGACAGACGGAAGATCACGGGACTTCCGGGGGGTTTGAGCTAGACCGAGCTAGACCGATCTGGACCGGGCTAGGGAACGCTTGGGTGCTGGGTTGGTCTCAGGTTTGTCCTCTAAGCTTTGAGAATAAACTACAAAATACCAACTATTGCCTGGAGATTGAATATAAACATCAGCGTATTGCCATAAAAAGAATCTGGGAGAGACTAGCAATTTGAATTCCTCATTGGAGGAATGCTGGTCGACGCAACAATATATATATATATATATATATATATATATATATATATATATATATATATATATATATATATAACCTGTATTTATCCAGGGGAATACAATTAAGAACAGATTCTTATTTGCAATGCTGACATAACAAAAAGGCAGCAATTTATGCACATGACAGAGATGTTGAAGTGTGATAATAATCTCTCATTTACCAACAAAAGTGTGTGCTCTAGTTCACTCTCAACAGTTCATACAGTACTCTTAATGTACAGGGTGAATGTGTTGGAACATAAGTGAATGATAAAGATGAACAAACACTTTTCAAGCGTAAAACATACACAGAGAATGTCTGCAACTTGTGGACCACACGGCAGACAATAAGGACGCTTTTGGTGGTGTTTCTTTCTGTAATTATAATTATAATATTTCCCGGTCTATAGAGCACACTGTGATATAAGCTGCACCCAGTAAGTTTTAGAAGAAAAATGAATTTTTCCATATATTGGCCGCACCAGACTATAAGCCACAGATATATACGTTGTGAAATGAGTTATTTACACAGTAAGATTCTGTAAATGTTTATTTACAAGCAGTAAAACGGCTGATCAAACAAAACAGAAGTCATCGTTATGGACACACTAGCTGCGGAAGCTGGCTCTCCAATCAGCTAAACAGACTCAATAACTCCACGGAGACGTCTTGGTGAATTTACTGAGGAATTTTTTATTAAACAAGACAAGAAGCAAGGAATTAAACAGAGACAGAATTAAATTTGACTCAAAGAGGAGAAACGCGTACACCTGTACCCTTGTACAGTGTTCCACGCTCTGACGGAAGATTGTACGCCTATTTGGACTTTCCCTGATTACATGGCAACAGCTGTTTCTAAAGGAGGGGGTCGTAAACAGCCACTGCCTTTGGTTAAGAAACAGTTCAAAGAAAAGGTCGTAAAACAGTTCAAAGAAAAGGTCCCTGGATCTTGGGCCGGTCCTGCTTCCTTTGTAGATCTCGGGTCAAGACAACATCTTTCTGTGGATTATATTACATCAAAGAAACCGACGCCTTCATGTTTTGAAAATGGCAAAAAATTCAAATTTTTTCAAAACTTTTTTTCGCTAAAATGTCGCAAGGGGGGACATTTTTAAAAACTGTCTTGCTTCAACAGCAAGGTCCTGTAGCTGTAGGAGACGTCTCAAAATCTCATCAGGTGTCCCGAAAAAAACAGAAAAATGGCAGAAAATTTATGTTTTCCAAAACTTTTTTTCGCAAAAATGTCGTAAAAATTTCAAAAATGGTCTTGCTTCAACAGCACAATATGGGTCCTTCAGTTGTAGAAGACATCTCAAAACCTCATCAGGAGTCCCAACAAAACCCGATAATGGCAGAATTTTTATTTTTTTTTTTAATTACTTTTTTTCGCTAAAATGTCGTAAGGGGGAACCCTTACCCAAAACATTTTTAAAACTCTCTTTCTTCAACAGCACAATGCTGGTCCTGTATTTGTAGGAGAACTCTCAAAACCTCTTCAGAAGTCCCAATAAAACCCGAAAATGGCAGAAAATAATATTGTAAACATTTTCAAAACTTTTTTTTGCTTAAATGTCGTGAGGGGGGACCCTTACCCAAAAATTTAAAAAAACGGTCTTGCTTCACAGCACAATACTGGTCCTGTAGTTGTCGGAGACATCTCAAAAACTGATCAGTCCCGACAAAACCCGAAAATGGCAGAAAATTCATGTTTTTCCAAAACTTTTTTCCAAAATCTTTCTATATAAATATCTAATTTCACAACGTACCCGTATAAATCTGCGGCTTATGGTCCGATGCGGCTAATATATGAAAAAATATCTATTTTTTGAAAATTTGTTGGTGCGGCTTACACACCGAAAAAACTCAAAAATGGCAAAAAAAATGTTTATTTTTCCAAAACTTTTTTTTGCTAAGATGTACTAAGGGGGGACCCCTACCCAAAAATTTGAAAAATTGTCTTGCTTCAACAGCACAATACTGGTCCTGTAGTTGTAGAAGACGTCTCAAAACCTCATCAGAGTCCTGACAAAACCCGAAAATGGCAGAAAATTTATATTTTTTCGCTAAATGTCATCATGGGTGACCCTTACCCAAAAATGTAAAAAAAAAAAATGTCTTGCTTCACCCACACAATACTGGTCCTTTAGTCGTACGAGACCCCTCAAAACCTCATCAGGTGTCCCGAAAAAACCCGAAAATGGCAGAAGATTTTTATTTTTCCAAAACTTTTTTTCGCTAAAATGTCCTAAGGGGGCGACCCCTACCCAAAAATTTGAAAAACTGTCTTGCTTCAACAGCACAATACTGGTCCTGTAGTTGTAGGAAACGTCTCAAAACCTCATCAGGAGTCCCGAGAAAACCCGAAAATGGCAGAACTTTTTAATTTTTTTAAAAACGTTTTTTCGCTAAAATGTCCTTAATGGGGAACCCTTACCCCAAAATTTTTAAAAAAAACTGTCTTTCTTTAACAGCACAATACTACTCCTTTAGTTGTAGGAGACGTCTCAAAACCTCATCAGGAGTCCCAACAAAACCCGAAAATGGCAGAAAATTTGTAAAATTTTCTAAACTTTTTTTTGCTTAAATGTCGTGAGGGGGGACCCTTACCCAAAAAACAAAAAATAAACGGTCTTGCTTCACAGCACGATACTGGTCCTGTAGTTGTCGGAGACATCTCAAAAACTCATCAGAGTCCCGACAAAACCCGAAAATGGCAGAAAATTCATGTTTTTCCAAAACTTTTTTCCAAAATCTTTCTATATAAATATCTAATTTCACAATGTACCCGTATAAATCTGCGGCTTATGGTCCGATGCGGCTAATATATGAAAACATATTTATTCTTTGAAAATTTGTTGGTGCGGCTTACACACCGAAAAAACTCAAAAATGGCAAAAAAAAAAATATTTTTCCAAAACTTTTTTTCGCTAAGATGTCCTAAGGGGGGACCCCTACCCAAACATTTTAAAAATGGTCTTGCTTCAACAGCACAATACTGGTCCTGTAGTTGTAGAAGACGTCTCAAAACCTCATCAGAGTCCTGACAAAACCCGAAAATGGCAGAAAATTCATATTTTTTAGCTAAATGTCATCATGGGGGACCCTTACCCAAAAATGTAAAAAAAAAAAAAAGTCTTGCTTCACCCACACAATACTGGTCCTTTAGTCGTACGAGACCCCTCAAAACCTCATCAGGTGTCCCGAAAAAACCCTAAAATGACAGAAGATTTTTATTTTTCCAAAACTTTTTTTCGCTAAGATGTCCTAAGGGGCCGACCCCTACCCAAAAATGTGGAAAAACTGTCTTGCTTCAACAGCACAATACTGGTCCTGTAGTTGTAGGAAACGTCTCAAAACCTCATCAGGAGTCCCGACAAAACCCGAAAATGGCAGAATTTTTTTATTTTTATTTTACTTTTTTTCACTAAAATGTCCTTAATGGGGAACACATACCCCAAAATTTAAAAAAAAATGTATTTCTTTAACAGCACAATACTACTCCTTTAGTTGTAGGAGACGTCTCAAAACCTCATCAGGAGTCCCGACAAAACCCGAAAATGGCAGAAAATTTGTAACATTTTCTAAACTTTTTTTTGCTTAAATGTCGTGAGGGAGGACCCTTACCAAAAAATAAAAAAAACAGTCTTGCTTCACAGCACGATACTGGTCCTGTAGTTGTCGGAGACATCTCAAAACCTCATGACAGTTCCGAAAATGGCAAAAAATTCATGTTTTTCCAAAACTTTTTTCCAAAATCTTTCTATATAAATATCTAATTTCACAATGTACCCGTATAAATCTGCGGCTTATGGTCCGATGCGGCTAATATATGAAAACATTTTTATTCTTTGAAAATTTGTTGGTGCAGTTTACACACTGAAAAAACTCAAAAATGGCAAAAAAAAATTATTTTTCCAAAACTTTTTTCGCTAAAATGTCCTAAGGGGCCGACCCCTACCCAAAAATTTGAAAAACTGTCTTGCTTCAACAGCACAATACTGGTCCTTTAGTTGTAGGAAACGTCTCAAAACCTCATCAGGAGTCCCGACAAAACCCGAAAATAGCAGAATTTTTTATTTTTTATTTTACTTTTTTTCACTAAAATGTCCTTAATGGGGGACCCTTACCTCAAAATTTAAAAAAAAATGTCTTTCTTTAACAGCACAATACTACTCCTTTAGTTGTAGGAGACATCTCAAAACCTCATCAGAGTCCTGACAAAACCCGAAAGTGGCAGAAAATGTATATTTTTTCGCTAAATGTCATCATGTGGGACCCTTACCCAAAAATGTAAAAAAAAAAATGTCTTGCTTCACCCACACAATAATGGTCCTTTAGTCGTACGAGACCCCTCAAAACCTCATCAGGTGTCCCGAAAAAACCCGAAAATGGCAGAAGATTTTTATTTTTCCAAAACTTTTTTTCGCTAAAATGTCCTAAGGGGCCGACCCCTACCCAAAAATTTGAAAAACTGTCTTGCTTCAACAGCACAATACTGGTCCCGTAGTTGTAGGAAACGTCTCAAAACCTCATCAGGAGTCCCGACAAAACCCGAAAATGGCAGAACTTTTTAATTTTTTTTAAAACTTTTTTTCTGTCCTTAATGGGGGGACCCTTACCCCAAAATTTTAAAAAAATGTCTTTCTTTAACAGCACAATACTGGTCCTGTAGTTGTCGGAGACATCTCAAAACCTCATCAGGAGTCCCGACAAAACCCGAAAATGGCAGAAAATTCATGTTTTTCCAAAACTTTTTTCCAAAATCTTCTATATACTGTAAATATCTAATTTCACAATGTACCCGTATATATCTGCGGCCTATGGTCCGATGCGGCTAATATATGAAAAAATATTTATTCTTTTAAAATTGTGTTGGTGTGGCTTACACACCGAAAAAACTCAAAAATGGCAGACATTTTTATTTTTCCCAAGCTTTTTTTCGCTAAGATGTCCTAAGGGGGGACCCCTACCCAAAAAATTTAAAAATTGTCTTGCTTCAACAGTACAATACTGGTCCTGTAGTTGTAGAAGACGTCTCAAAACCTCATCAGAGTCCTGACAAAACCCGAAAATGGCAGAAAATGTATATTTTTTCGCTAAATGTCATCATGTGGGAATTGACGGATTCATATATCCACATTTATCCATAATTAAGAGTTACGTCTTTCTATATTTCTATAGTCATATTTTAAATAGCTAATGTTCCATCTTGTACTCTTTTCATTGTTTTGATCGTCTCATGACAAAGTGCTTGCACTGTGGACGGCCTTGAAGTAGGAGGCAGAGAAGAGGAGTCCTCCCTGCTTCCCTTCTCGGGCCGACTTGAGATAACGGACACAATGGGCATCTGTGCGGCCGTGAGGGCGGGGGTGGGGGGGAGATATTGAAGAGGAGAGTGCATTCCGGGATGTTGTCAGATCAACTTGGGCTACGCATTTGTATGTGTTGTTCGAGGCTGGTCTCTATTCTCAAATATTTGACAATAAATTACAAAATACCTATACTGTGCTTGGTGGTACCTTTGAGTTCAGTTTATATGTCATCTAAGGAACTTGGGACTGACCAGCGTTTTACATCCCACTTGGAGGAACATCTGGTCAAACGCAAGTAACGCATGTAAAAAAAAAATGTCTTGCTTCACCCACACAATACTGGTCCTTTAGTCGTACGAGACCCCTCAAAACCTCATCAGGTGTCCCGAAAAAACCCGAAAATGGCAGAAGATTTTTATTTTTCCAAAACTTTTTTTCGCTAAAATGTCCTTAATGGGGAACACTTACCCCAAAATTTTAAAAACTGTCTTGCTTCAACAGCACAATACTGGTCCTGTAGTTGTAGGAAACGTCTCAAAACCTCATCAGGAGTCCCGACAAAACCCGAAAATGGCAGAACATTTTTAACATTTTTTTAAATTAAATGTCGTGAGGGGGGAACCTTACCCAAAAATTTAAAAAAATGTCTTGCTTCACAGCACGATACTGATCCTGTAGTTGTCGGAGACATCTCAAAACCTCATCAGGAGTCCCGACAAAACCCAAAAATGCTAGAAAATTCATGTTTTTCCAAAACTTTTTTCCAAAATCTTTCTATATAAATATCAAATTTCACAATGTACCCGTATAAATCTGCGGCTTATGGTCCGATGCGGCTAGTATATGAAAAAATATGTATTCTTTTAAAATGTTGTTGGTGCGGCTTACAGTCCGGAAAATATGGTACTTAAATCTCAACTCTGAATCTGATGATACACATTTTAAACGTCTTAAAATGTGCCATAAAAGCATCTCAAGTGACTCTATTTCATTTTTGTACAAGGTTATATGGCCAAGACGACCTATTTGACTAACAGGACTGAAAGTAACAGGAGTGAGTTTTTAACCATAGAACTACACAGTAGCTACATAAAACTGATATATTCAACCCAGAGTGATAATCAAGACTTTACAATCTTTCTTAGGACACTTAATAATGGATTCGTCTTGAGGGCACGCCACTGTATGTGTGTGTGGGACTTATGATGAGGGTCATGAACACTAATTAAGGCGTAAACGTTGATTTGTTTCGGGGCCAGAAAGCAAGGATTATTATGGAGTAATTAGAAGGACAGAGCCACAGGTGCGAAACAGAGTGTTGCATATTTATATCACATCGTCAATGTGTTTGTCTCCATTTACAGTAGAGACCAAAAACAGGCGAGCATTGCAGTGCAATATTTAGCTGTTGCCATGGGGAGGGAATAAGAGGACGGACGTCATATGATTGACAGCTGCAGGGGAGCCTGGGGGCAAAAACAAACTGCTTTAAATCTCTAAACCAATGAATATGTTTTGGATTTTTGGAGTGATGGGGCCATCGTTCGAATATCTTCTGGTCTAAAATGGATCTGTCCGTCAAACGCCTCATAAGGGACAGTTGTAGTTAGCAGCTCATCGTCCCCTCCGGTTCTCTAGCGCCACCTGGAAACCACCTTAAAGACGCCCTCAAATACTATAAATGTACTGTACATATAGGCATGCACCAGCCTGCAATATATTCATTAAAAATACCATGAAGTAGTAGTGTTAGAATAATTGTTTCTAAATTATCACAAAAACTTTGTACAAACCCCGTTTCCATATGAGTTGGGAAATTGTGTTAGATGTAAATATAAACGGAATACAATGATTAGCAAATCATTGTATTCCTCCAACCTCCGAGGACAAAGCTACGAACAATGGGAGACCGGGCTTTCTGCTCCCAGTCTGTGGAACGCTCTCCCTGACCACCTGAGGGCACCACAGACTGTGGATGCTTTTAAAAAAGGCTTAAAAGCCCTTCTTTTTAAAAAAGCCCTTTTTTTTTTAGATATATGCATACTAGTTATAGCTATTTAGTTAGATGTAAATATAAAGTTAGTTAGTTAGATGTAAATATAAACGGAATACAATGATTAGCAAATCATTGTATTCCGTTTATATTTACATCTAACACAATTTCCCAACTCATATGGAAACGGGGTTTGTATTACATTGAGTTCCTGATAAGAAGACAAAAGCTGTCTTTGAAACCTACCAAGAGTAAGGCTCGTAAAACTCCACTGTGTAGGGGGGGGGGGGGGTGAAGCAAGATGAAGGTGTCCCTGTTTTCTCTCATGTATGGTAATCAACAGAAAGATATTGTTCTAACCCAAGGACTTCAAAGCGGAGACAACCAAGGATCTGCCCAATTTCCAATTTTTGGAACTATTTTACGACCTCTTCTTTTCAACTATTCTGTAACCAAAGGCAACGCTGTTTACGACCCACTTCCCTCTGGAAGTGGAAGCGGTGGTCAGGTGGTCGGAGAATAATAATAATAATAATAATAATAATAGATTTTATTTGTAACAAGCACTTTATATTGAGTAAACAATCTCAAAGTGCTACAGTGTATTAAAAAAATTAAATAAAAAGATAAAGAAATAAATAAAAATAAAAACTTTTAAAAGGCTTTTTTAAAAAGAAGGGCTTTTAAGCATCCACAGTCTGTGGTGCCCTCAGGTGGTCAGGGAGAGCGTTCCACAGACTGGTAGCGGCGGAGCAGAAAGCCCGGTCTCCCATTGTTCGTAGCTTTGTCCTCGGAGGTCGGAGGTGGTTAGCCTGTCCGGAGCGGAGGTGTCGTGTGGAGGATTTGGGGGTGAGTAGTTCTTTGAGGTAGAGGGGGGCATTTCCATGGAGGCACTGGTGGGTTAGTAGGGAGACTTTGAATTCAATCCTGAGTGGAACAGGAAGCCAGTGAAGGGATTTGAGAATTGGTGTGATATGGTCATATTTCCGGAGAAAGTCAAATAAAGAAGGAGTGCAATCTTTTGGGAGAGCGTGCTGGAAAACTGTACAAGAGTACAGTGTGTCCAGGCGTTTCTCCTCAATTGAGTCCAAATTGAATTCTGTCTCTGTTTAATTCTTTGCCTCTTGTCCTGTTTAATAGATGTCATCAGTGTTTGAACCTGACAAGTAGCAAATAAACAACAACATGGGCATACATGGAGGAAAAGTACGGCTGCAGCGAATATTTAAAGTGATCTGTGACGTGCATGTGGAGACCACAGTTCCCATCGGCAACAACAACACTACTATCGTATTTGTTGGGCTATAGAGTGCACCGCTATTTAAGTCCATTTTTTTCCCCCATTATGCTGGTACTTGAAGAGTCGCTTAATAAGACGAGTGTTCATGACTACACTTGTATTTCTTTACGTGAATAAAGGCAGCTGAATAAATAACAAATAACAGTATTGGATAAAAAAAAATACTTTTTGTACTGAATGACATGTGTGGGGGGGAGGTGTAGTCAGCGCTGCTTGCAGGAGGAAAAGTCACCGCCGCTGTCCATGGTACTGGGCGGGGGCATGTGCTGACGGCGAGACACAGCTGGCAGGTGATTAGATTGCACGGGTGGTACGTGTTAAGCTAATCATCTGTTGTCTTTAACAGTAAGCGGCCGGGAGCAGAGAGGAGGGAGGATTGGTGAGACTGAAAAGTCTGGAGAAAACTTTGTTGATAAAACATATGAGCATTAAAACTTTGTTAAAACCTGCGAGCTTGGATCCTGTGAAGTGTCTGTCAGTGGGACCGCTTGGAAGCGACTTCCACGCCATGTTTACAGGACATCTTGCACTTTAAGTCTTTTGAATAATATGTTTTTTGTATTAAAGTTAAACCATTTTTTTTCTAGTAAATTTTTTGTTTTATTACAATTACATTTATTATCATAGGTTTTAAAATAATTTCAAATCAATTTGCAGACTCAACGTCAAACTCATCTGGCCACGGGGAAGACCCAGGACACGTTGGGAAGACTATGTCTCCCGGCTGGCCTGGGAACGCCTCGGGATCCCCCGGGAAGAGCTGGACGAAGTGGCTGGGGAGAGGGAAGTCTGGGCTTCCCTGCTTAGGCTGCTGCCCCCGCGACCCGACCTCGGATAAGCGGAAGAAGATGGATGGATGGATGGATGGACGTCAAACTCAAACATGCACAGCAGATCACAAGCATTAATTGTTTGGCTGGTCGACTAATCGAAAACAATTATCGGCTTACTAGTCTATTAAAATAATCGTTAGATGCAGCTCTAAAAAAAAGTTAAAAAAACCAAAAACAATTATAAATGTTATAATATTGATTACATTTAAAATATAAAAAGAAAGACATTCAAGGGAGAGAGTACATTTAAAAATGAATAAAAAGGCTAACAGATAAAATAAACTATCTCATATAAATTACTTTCAACAAAACTGAATTCAATTTTGAATATTAATTATTATTATAATTTTTTAATTGCTCAATGAAGATTTTTTAAGTAAAAAAAAATAATTACAATTTTATTTTTTTAATTAAATTTAATTAATTTCAAATGGATAAGTAAAAAATTGTAATCAGAAGTAGAAAGGACTAATATATGTTTACATAACACAACAAAACTATGACTAGAAAGGGGTGTGGCCTATTTCAAATTCCCAAATGCAAATCAAAAAACAAATTTTGGACCAATTTTTTGTATTTTCATTAGTTTTTTGTAAATGACAATAGGACGCCTGCTGAACAAAGATGTTACCATTATGCTAAAAACGTGCTAAACGCAAAGGAAAAGCTAATGCTTCCGATTCAATTTGTCATTTTTTATTTTTTTTTGTCATCACACTGATAAAAACGCATTTTTGCATTTTGGATGAACATTTTTTTCGATTTTTGTGTTTATCTGGAAAAATTAAAATCCATAAAAGGAAAACAGCACAAAATCCAATTTCATGGCAATATTTGAACGAAAATCAACCCTTTTTTGTTTGTTTTCAAATCTGCCATATATAATACAAATCGAAAAACGGTCCTACATTTTTTTTTTTTTTTATTTGCGTTTCAGAATTGGAAATAGAATGAACGAAAGGTACACGGACCGAAAAGACCAAAAATAAAACCACAATAATTACATGATTTCAAAATATTAAATGTGTCAGTCAGGTACTAGGCCAGGGGTCGGCAACCTTTACCACTCAAAGAGCCATTTTGGCAAGTTTCACAAATTAAAGAAAATAATGGGAGCCACAAAAAAAATATTTAAATTTAAAATGAAAAACACTGCATACAAAGCTTAAATTGCTTTGTGCTATGTTAACCAGGGGTCTCAGACACACGCACCGGCACACACCTTAACATTAAATTTGATGTTAGCGCGGTCCGCGAGTTTTGAATGAATGGCGTTTGATAGCGTCATACTTGCCAATCCTCTCATTACTTCTGGTCGACTCCCGAATATCAGGGCGTGATGGCGCTGCTTTTGGCGCCCTCTACAGTCTGCCAAAACAGTGTGCCTGCTCGACCACATGTAGAATGCAGCTTCAGCTTGCTCACGTAAGTGACAGCAAGGCGTACTACTTCAACAGCCACACAGCTTACACTGACGGTAGCCGTACAAAAACAACTTTAACACTGTTACGTTACAAATATGCGGCACACTTTGAACCCACACCAAAAAAGAATGACAAACACATTTCTGGAGAACATCTGCACTGTAACACAACATAAACACAACACAATAAATACCCAGAATCCCATGCAGCCCTAACTCTTCCGCTCAACCTACGCACGGAGGGGGGGAGGGTTGATGTGTGGGGGGGTTTGGTGGTAGCGGGGGTGTATAATCTAGACCGGAAGAGTTAGGGCTGCATGGGATTCTGGGTATTGGTTGTGTTGTGTTACACTACCGTCAGTGTAAGCTGTGTGGCTGATGAGTAAGTATGCTTTGCTGTCTCCTGCGTGTGCAAGTAAAAGCTACATACAACATGTGGCCAGGTTGGCACGCTGTTAGTAAATGCTGTAGAGGACAATTACTGCAGTGCATTTAGGGCATGCCCTTTAATAAGTGATTAGAGTGAAAATAGGATTATAATTGCCCTTGGAGATTTCTTAGACAGGCACTGAGATCCACAATTCTCCTGGGAAAATCGGGGGGTCGGCAAGTATGCAGCTGAGCCGCATCAGAGTGGTCAAAAGAGCCGCATGCGGCTCCGGAGCCGCAGGTTGCCGACCCCTGTACTAGGCCTTTGCCAAGGGCCACCTGGGGTAACAGTAGTAAAGGGGTTAACCTCCTAGTGCCCCAAGACCCCATAGAGGAGCTTCCACTGCCGGATGCTCTATTGTTGTTGTTGTTGTTGTTTATTGTGTGTTTGCTGTGTTGTTTTTGTCTCTCTGTCTTATCCCCCTCTTGTCCCCACAATTCCCCCCCTCTGTCTTCCTTTTTTCCTCTTTCTATCCCCTTGTTAGAATAATCATGTATATATATTATCACACAACTTTAGTATGCTTAAAGTCCGTTGCTATAGTTATTAGCTATTGTGCTCAAGTTAGACTTTTGTATCCGTGCATGGACGAAACTTCTTGTCTGAGGGGGTGGCCTCAGCCGCAGATGTTATCTTTGTGTTAGCCCGCTAACAGCCAAGGACTTCAAAGACTAAGTGTGCAGCTCCATGCGTTCTCCTCATGAGCTAAACTGAACTCTGTCTCTGCATGGTTCCTTGCTTCTTGTCTGATTAATAGATGTCATCAGTGTTTGAACCTGACACCCCTCCTGCTCCGGCCCGGCTGCACCGAATTATAATATAAATGCATTTAATAAAGTCAAATACAAATAAGGCAACAAGAGAAGTATCCCACACTTTGATTTTGTAAAGTACATCTGTACAGCCTATATGGGCATCTACATCAACTATATGATTTGCCTGAGAAGCTGGACAGGACAAAAAATAAAAAAAGAAATGACATGGCTTGGAAAAGTACTGCTGGATAATAACGTGAGGGCCACTGCTGTTAGACCTGCTGGCATCTGTCCACTCATCGACACGTCGCCTGGTGCTGGGTTCAAGTGGACGCCGACACGGCACTTTTCCAACATTTCTTAGACACTTTTCTCACTTCCTGCTGGATGTCTTCTCAACAACCTTCTCATATTCCTCGCTTTATCCCTCCCGTGACATGAACATATGTGAACGCCCACACGTGCATCATGGAGGTGTCTATGCTGCGGCATATACCGCATATGCAGTGCACCACTTCCTCTTTTGCTGGCCTATGATAATGTGATACACCCTGGAGAGGACTGTTGTGGGGGTGAAGGACTTTAGAGAAGGTGAACAGAGAAGAATGAGGGACTAGGACATTTTTTTTTAGGTTACATGGCAACAAAAGTTTAACCTTCAGTCGGGAACTTTGCCCTGCCAAAATGACTGACATTGCTGTAGTATGCACGCCAGGCCACTAGTTGGCGATGTCACACTTTTCAACCATTTAAAATAAGTCTCAGAGCGAGTGTGTTGTCCAAAATGTCGCTTTTTTTTAATGTGACTGTAGCTTTAATGCTTTTTTGTGTACTTTATCCACGTTTTACATAATAATAATAATAAATAGGGATGTCCGATAATGGCTTTTTGCCGATATCCGATATTCCGATATTGTCCAACTCTTTAATTACCGATACCGATATCAACCGATACCGATATCAACCGATATATGCAGTCGTGGAATTAACACATTATTATGCCTAACTTGGACAACCATGTATGGTGACGATAAGGTACTTTTTTAAAATAATAATAAAATAAGATAACTAAATTAAAAACATTTTCTTGAATAAAAAAGAAAGTAAAACAATATAAAAACAGTTACATAGAAACTAGTAATTAATGAAAATGAGTAAAATTAACTGTTAAAGGTTAGTACTATTAGTGGACCAGCAGCACGCACAATCATGTGTGCTTACGGACTGTATCCCTTGCAGACTGTATTGATATATAATGTAGGAACCAGAATATTGATAACAGAAAGAAATGGGGGGAGGGAGGTTTTTTGGGTTGGTGCACTAATTGTAAGTGTATCTTGTGTTTTTTATGTTGATTTAATAAAAAAAATAAAAATTAAAAAAATTTTTTTTTTAAAAACCGATACAGATAATAAAAAAAACGATACCGATAATTTCCGATATTACATTTTAACGCATTTATCGGCCGATAATATCGGCCGGCCGATATTATCGGACATCCCTAATAATAAAGGATTAGATTTATATAGCGCTTTTGTAGAGAGACCCAAAACGCTTCACAGAGAACTGAGAACCCACCATTTCTTCACTCCACATTCACACTATGATGGTGGTAAGCTACATTTGGGGGTAGAATGGTGGAAGCGTGGCTCCGAACGTTAGCAACACTTGCATATATAGCTATGTTAGCGACACGCTAACATTACACACTCACGTTTTAACAACGAGATCATGCCGGGTTAGCATGTTCACTGAAAAAAACCTCAATATTCTAACTTAAAGCTCCCACTTCTGTAGCTGACTGACTAATAATTGGCTGAGCTTTATTTTAAGAGGTGTATTTTCTCATAAAATTATTACTGTTTTATGTAAAATCATTACTTTTTAAAGCAAAATGGTGACACTTGGCATATAAAATTCTGACTTATCACAATATTGCCAATTTTTGTGTTGTTCTTGTAAAATAGTGACATTTTTTGAGTAGTCATAATTTTGCAAAGTGAAATTCCGATTATTATTATAATACTGCAAAAATGTTAAAGTTTTCTCATAAAATTGTGACTTTTGTCGAGTGAAATTACAACACTTTTCATAAAAGTGCCAAAATGTTGAGCTCTTCTTGTAAAATTGCGACCGTTATTGAGTAAAATTCCAACTTTTATCATAATATTGCACAAATGTTCAGTTTTTCTTGTAAAATTTTGACTTGCGTTGAGTAAAATTAGGACTTATTATAATACTAGAGATAGGACTTTTTCGGAGGTCTCAAGAAGGTAAGCAATACAAGAATGTGTGTGTGTGTGTGTGTGTGTGTGTGTGTGTGTGTGTGTGTGTGTGTGTGTGTGTGTGTGACCTTGTATTTCTATCCTTCTTGAGACATCAACAAGGAAAAGTACCTTCCATATGAGGAGGTGTGAACAAGTTAGGACATAAATCATGGTCCCAATACGGAAAAGCATTGCATCTAATAGAGAATGTCTCATTTGCCAAAATGTTAAGCTTTTCTTGTAAAATTGCGACTGTTATTGAGTAAAATTCCAACTTTTATCATAATATTGCACAAATGTTCAGTTTTTCTTGTAGTGAAATCTATCAAAATGAGGGTGGTCCCAAAAAGGAGGCTCTTCCATCCATCCATTTTCTACCGCTTGTCCCTTCATTTTTCAAATTGACTGTGTGTCGGTTTTAAAAGTGCTCCCCCTCTGGTAAACATATGAAATAACAAGTGTGTGTAAGAAATTGAAATGCGCTCCCTTTGGCCAAAAATTATTTCAAAATCAAATAAATATGTATATAGAGACATACTGTAATAACTTGGGGTAAATAATGAAGATTAAAAACCAATACCAAAAAAATTTACTAAAAGCAGCCTTTTTCTCACAATGTGTCAACTTTTTTCTTAAAAAATTGGGACCAATTTCTCATATTCTTTCTGTTTCTGTAATATCGCAATATTTTCTTGTAAAATTATTACTTATTTTTTTCAAAATTACTACTTTTTTATTTAAAATTATTACTTTTAAATGCAAAATGGTGACATTTTTCATATAAAATTCTGCATTTTAT